>NC_056458.1:9350580-9650580 GCF_018296145.1 Oncorhynchus tshawytscha | reverse complement strand
CAAGCTGGTAAAAATCTGTCGTTCTCCCCCTAAGCAAGGCAATTAACCCACTGTTCCCGGGTGCTGTGGATGTTGATTGAGGCAGCCCCCTGCACCTCTCTGATTCAGAGGATAAATGCAGGATATGCATTTTTGGTCACCGCATATGTGGGAACTCCTTCAAGACAGTTGGAAAAGCATTCCAGGTGAAGCTGGTTGAGAGAATGCCAAGCAGTGTACAAAGCTGTTATCAAGGCAAAGGATGGCTACTTTGAATGATATTTTTTTGGTTACTACATGATTCCATATGTGTTATTTCATAGTTTTGATGTCTTCACTATTATACAGTGTAGAAAATAGTTTTTAAAAAACTGGAATGAGTAGGTGTGTCCAAACTTTTGACTGGTACTGTATATATGTGGGTTTGGAAATGATACAGACAATTACATTGATAGAAGCCACAATCTATCTGCAATATTAAAGCTGACCCATATTAAAGTAAATAAAAAGTGTGGTAAATAGAGGTTGTTGCATGCCGAGGCTCTAGAAATCTTGCTGGTTTGCATGTTGTTGGTGGTCCCCCGAGACATAGTCAATGACTTCCTAAATAGGTAAAAGGATTATAGAGTAGGAAAACATAGATGTCTGTATTTTCATCAATACTGTAGCATGGACACAAACGTATCCAACGTGACGTTTGAGGTTACAGAGTTCACCTGTAACTGTATATTTGCCATAGCTGTATCAGTATGAAATCTGTATGGTCAGTGTGACTAACACTCTCACCGGAGTCCATTTCACCACCCTCTTGTGCATACTTCTTCCAACCAGCTGCAACTCCTTCCTCATTACACTGCAGGATGGTCCCCTCCCACACGCTCACCTTCAACTTCCTGTTCATTAGTTCCAGTGGGCGAAGAGGGAGGAGTCTGAATGGTGGAGGTGAAATGGTACACTCACCCTCCCAGGAAGCTAACGTCATGTTGTGTCGCCAGCTGCCAGCTAATAGTCCCTGTCACCAGTGATTGATTCTACCGCACTGGAAAAGATGTCAGTCTCATTTCTATTGAAGTGAGTGTCAAAGAAGATTCTAGGAAATTGGTAAGAGAAGGTCAAGATGTAACACCCCAACCCAAACTCACAAATCCCCACCCAACTCCAATTTCCCTTAGAAGAAAATGATTGAGATACTATCCCCCAATATGATTCTTATTCACTTAACATGTTGCATTCTTCGTGGCAGATACAGGAGCTGTGCGAGTGACAGATGTCTCTGTCCAGACTGGCTGGATTGATGTTGACAAGTGAAAAACAGCTCAACAGTCAATCTGCTCCTCAGCACCCCAGCATGAGCTGCTCAGCAATGAGGCAGCTGGATATGCAGCGGGAATACAGGATACGGCCTTTGATAAGGTTGCGTAAAGGAAAATAATGTTGTTGTTGTTCTGTCTAGCCAGACTCCAAGACAACGTAGGAGCAACAGATAAGACACAGTAACGAGCCCCAGAACCACAGGGGTGGTTGGCAATATTAGGTCATTTGTATAGTTATGTTAATTACCACATGAATAGTCTTTTACAGATATACACTTAATTATAAAGCATAGCAGCATAAAAAAAAGCTCATGAAATTAATTTGTGTTTTAGAGTTCCAGAATGACTTGCATTAAATTTGCTCTCCCTCTTAAATAAGACTAGTGAATTCTGTGAGAGGGTTCATGACTAGTTGGCAGGACATGCCAGATACAGACTCCTTCCATGAATAATATCAGAAATATCAATAACTGCAATAACTGCAGTATATTGCTACATATACCTCATATACACACTGATTGTATTATAGATAAAGAAGTGTACATGGAGGATCAATTCTAGTTCCCATGAGAGTGTTCAGTCTTTCACACAAATGAATGAATGTATATCTCTATGTGTGATGTATGAGGCCCGGTGGTATCAAAGTTGAAGTGCCATAGTATTCCTCTCCTTTCTCTCTCTGCTGAGTCAGCTGCTTCTCTCTCTGTGTGTCAGAGGAAATCAGAAGATGCCGCAGATATCTCTAAAGTCTGTTTGGCACAGATAAGACATGACTACTACTCATTGGTTGACTTGCCATTTCATGTACCAAACCTAGGAGTGTTTCAGCCTCTGTCACTGCAATAGGACAAACGCATTTATACTCCCACGTTCAATCTTCATAAATAAAACATCCATTTTCTACTTTTCATCACTTTATTGTGCAATGCTCATTGCTGACTTGACAGGTTTTTGGGACAAAAGTCAACAAAGACCTGCATCACCAGGGGCCTCATTTATAAAGTGTGCATACTTACAAAATACCGTATAGCCCAAACTGTGTGTGACAGTTTTCACGCAAAAGTTGGCAAAATTTAACTTGACGTGTAAGGGTTTTCCTCCTCCTCTTCGTCTGAGGAGGAGAAGCGAGAAGGATCGGAGGACCAATGCGCAGCGTGGTAAGAGTCCATGGTTGTTTATTTTAAAAACATCAACTGAACACTATGAATACAAAAACAATAAACGTGAAACGAACGAAAACCGAAACAGTACCGTGTGGGGAAAAACACAGACACGGAAACAAACACCCACAAACAAACAGTGAAACCCAGGCTACCTAAGTATGATTCTCAATCAGAGACAACTAACAACACCTGCCTCTGATTGATTGAACCATACTAGGCTGAAACATAGAAATTCCCAAATCATAGAAAAACAAACATAGACTGCCCACCCCAACTCACGCCCTGACCATACTAAATAACGACAAAACAAAGGAAATAAAGGTCAGAACGTGACAGTACCCCCAAAAGCTGCGGACTCCGGCCACAAAACCTGAACCTATAGGGGAGGGTCTGGGTGGGCGTCTGTCCGCGGTGGCGGCTCGCATGGACCCCACTTCACCACAGTCTTTCGCCGCCTCATTGACCCTAGAAATGGGTCCCGAATGGACGGGAGATTCCGATTCCGAGGCGGGAAAAAGACAGAACGTGACATAAAGGTCAGAACGTGACATAAAGGTCAGAACGTGACATGACGTGAGAATGTGCTAATCTCCCTGCAAACTATAGACCATGCAAATGCACATCTGCTAGTGGTTGAAATATTGTATTGCAAGCTGGCAAGGAAGTGTTTTGTGCAAATGGGGGCTATGATGAAAAGTTTCATCATCAAAGACAAAAAAAAACAAGAAAACATATTAAAGGAAAACTCCTGCCAAAAAACAATCTTTTGATATTTGTTTAATTAGTCCACTGTTGATATACTGTAGTCCCAAAAGGTTTTTCATGTCAGCAATCAAGTTTTTTAATATATCTAACTTTCAAAATACAGAAATACATTCTGCATCATATGATCATACCGGCTGTATTTCTGTATTTTGAACAAGAATGTAGCCATTTTCCATTAGTGAGAAGAGCGAAAAGGTATGTTTTATTTTTGGAATGTTAAATCATTAGATATAGGAATCTTTTTCCCATTTATATTATTTTCATAACCATTGGAGAATAAATGACTCTCCTTTTCTGGCCATGATGGGTTCATATAGCTAAAGTAGCCATACAAAAATGTACCATGCACATTTCTCATTTAATTGTACTTAGTAGTCTAGTAAATAGGTAAGCTAAATGTTTCAAATTTTCCTATACCATACACATAGAATTTACAGTTGAATTTAACAGGTGAACTGTTGATATTTTACATTGAAGTAGTTCTGTTTGCTACTGTAAGTACTGTAATTGCATTTTTTTGTTGCCTGCCCTAGACATTGTTTCATAATTCAGAGGCAGCCCATCATTATTTAGGTCGGGGGGAAAGTCGATGCAAAATATTGTTGAATTCAAACGTTCTGCTCTCAGGTCCACAACAATTTGTCATTGCCTTTTCTTTCAGAGGCTGACAGTCCTTTGCCCAATACAGTATAAGTTCCTGCAAAAACATTTGATAAAATTTGACATTGCTCTTTCTTTTATAAACCGGCTTGCCCTTATTCCAAAAATTCCAAATTATACAGCAAATACAGGGCATTATTGTCACGATAAAAGGATAATGGAGGGCATCATAATGCTTGTTATAATGTTTGTTCATGCAAGCACAGTTTACAATGGGTCTGGGAAACACGCGCATGTATGGCGCTTGTCAAGTTTAGAAATCTCAATATTTTTTATACGTACATATCCATTTCAGAAATGATGCACGCAGATATTTTGTGTGGAATCTCCACAACGGTTATAAATGAGGCCCCTGAGGCACATACCATACCTGTTCACAGGACTCACTGGTGTCTTTTTAAATTCCTCTCAGGGTGAATATTGCTGATAGTAGACAGAGCTGTACATAAACACAGACAGAGCTGTACATAAAAACAGATAGAGCTGTACATAAAAACAGACAGAGCTGTACATAAACACAGACAGAGCTGTACATAAAAACAGACAGATCTGTACATAAAAACAGACAGAGCTGTACATAAAAACAGACAGGGCTGTACATAAAAACAGACAGAGCTGTACATAAAAACAGATAGAGCTGTACATAAAAACAGACAGAGCTGTACATAAAAACAGACAGAGCTGTACATAAAAAAAGAGAGCTGTACATAAAAACAGATAGAGCTGTACATAAACACAGACAGAGCTGTACATAAAAACAGACAGAGCTGTACATAAAAACAGATAGAGCTGTACATAAAAACAGACAGAGCTGTACATAAACACAGACAGAGCTGTACATAAAAACAGACAGATCTGTACATAAAAACAGACAGAGCTGTACATAAAAACAGACAGAGCTGTACATAAAAACAGACAGAGCTGTACATAAAAACAGATAGAGCTGTACATAAAAACAGACAGAGCTGTACATAAAAACAGACAGAGCTGTACATAAAAAAAGAGAGCTGTACATAAAAACAGATAGAGCTGTACATAAACACAGACAGAGCTGTACATAAAAACAGACAGATCTGTACATAAAAACAGACAGAGCTGTACATAAAAACAGACAGAGCTGTACATAAAAAAAAACAGACAGAGCTGTACATAAAAAAAACAGAGCTGTACATAGAGCTGTACATAAAAACAGACAGAGCTGTACATAAACACAGACAGAGCTGTACATAAAAACAGACAGATCTGTACATAAAAACAGACAGAGCTGTACATACAGAGCTGTACATAAAAACAGACAGAGCTGTACATAAAAACAGACAGAGCTGTACATAAAAACAGACAGAGCTGTACATAAAAACAGATAGAGCTGTACATAAAAACAGACAGATCTGTACATAAAAAAAGAGAGCTGTACAAAAAAACAGACAGAGCTGTACATAAACACAGACAGAGCTGTACATAAAAACAGACAGAGCTGTACATAAAAACAGACAGAGCTGTACATAAAAACAGACAGAGGTGACGAAAATCAATGCGGTTCTCTCTTGCGCTCCATTTATGTACAGATGCCTTCTTTCCAACATATGACTGGGCTATTTCTGTATTGTGCTGTAGCTTTTGCAAACAACTGTAATATACAGGGCAGACTCCAGGAGGATACTCCTGTCTCGGAGGCAAGGAGTGGTAGACTAAATTGTTCTTATTTTACTTGTCACACATCTTTCTCTATTTTCTGGTTAAGGCATAAAAAGTGTGTGTGTGTGTGTGTGTGTGTGTGTGTGTGTGTGTGTGTGTGTGTGTGTGTGTGTACGTGTGTGTGTGTGCACGTGTGCGTGTGTGCACGTGTGTGTGTGTGTGCGTGTGTGTGTGTGTGTGTGTGTGTGTGTGTGTGTGTGTGTGTGTGTGTGTGTGTGTGTGTGTGTGTGTGTGTGTGTGTGTGTGTGTGCGTGTATGTGTGTGTGTGCATACACATGTTCTCAAGTACATAGGCCAATAAATTGCCATTAGCCACAGTTATGATGTTAGCCGATCCAAGCCTCTCCAATGTACACCTCATCCTTTAATTTCTCTAAGGTTTCACAGAGGAATAGCGGATTTATCTGCTGCAATATTGTCTCTAATGGCCATATTGTAGATTATTAGAAAAGATTATTAGAAAAGTGAAAAATCATGTAGATGTGGCTTTTGGGTGACAGCCTGAGTGTGACTAAACAAAAACACAGCCGTCGAAGTCACAAATCACAATTTTCCAATAATGTCGCCTCCCCAGAGGGTGAAAAACTTTACAATAGTTATTGTGCCGCCAGTTTCTGAAGTACCTGAGAGACGATAAGAAAAGGGTTATTGATGGCACCATGGCACTGATAAAACAGCTCCACCCTGACATTAATGTCCTCCAATTACATTTCTCCTCACTTGATGGGATCTATCTTTTGTGGAACACATGGTGCTCTTGCTCCACCACCGGGTGGGTGATGGAGAGTAAATGGGAACCCTGTTCCTTAAAAAAAAAACTTTTAAAAAACCTTAAGAGCTTCCAGAGTAAGTAACACTTATCCAATGGACAGTTTCACAAAGCACTGAATGCGTGAATGCACAGTTCATAGCAAAGAAACGTTTAGCCCTGGTCTGTGTTAAAAGTTGTCTGAGTCAAACCTCTGACATCTTAAGAGATACAGAACATGTTTATCACTGCCACGTAGGTAAAAGCTAGGAACTCCAGTTGACTCTAGTTCTCCTGTTTTTGCACAATCCCTTACTGCTCTTCAAAATGTAGCCCTCTAGACTAAATTATTGAAGAATGTCCCAATAAAGACCTGAAAATAGAAGGGTAGGTAAGGCTGAGAGCTAGTAGATTTGCTCTGCAATGGATATATTTGTTTGAAGTATAATAATGGGAACAATTCAATTCCAAAGCACATCCATCTACTTTCCATTGTAATTCCCACAGCCTTTTACATAGTGTCCTAAAACATGTCAGTTCCATTAAACCATGAACAGCGTATGTCATTTTGTTGGCACTGGATGCAGTGTAGCATATCCAGATAGCACTTATGTATTTAGCACTACAGTATATAGGAACACATAGATTTCTAGATGGGGGCAGAATGAACAGTGCAGTGTTCCTTCCAAAAGCCTTGTGTGTTAATGTAAGACCTTTATGTCTAAAGGGGATGTTGGGGTCTGCATAACTCACACTCCCATGGTTATCTGGAGTGCACACCACAGTATGCGTACAAATGTCTTTGGGTGGAAAGAGAGAGGTAAAGGAAGTCATGGAAGACTAATTCAAATGTGCTGCTGTTTCTGCCCCTACATGCTTTGGGTGGCATGTATCTGTCAAGGCATGATTAATAATGAAACGCATCAGAAACGCGTCTGAAACCAGCCGCTTCTCAGCCCAAACAGATGTTGTGGGGGAGCTGGATGCCCCTTTATTTAAGTTGGCATCTCCACAGAGTTCCTGAGGGGAAAAGATGGGA
This sequence comes from Oncorhynchus tshawytscha, assembly GCF_018296145.1. NCBI lineage: Eukaryota > Metazoa > Chordata > Actinopteri > Salmoniformes > Salmonidae > Oncorhynchus > Oncorhynchus tshawytscha. The sequence continues at coordinate 9,643,218 of NC_056458.1, read as the reverse complement.
GGTGGGAGAGGAGCAGGGAAAAGAGAGGAGGGGGCAGATAGCAGTGTAGTGCTTCAGGGAATCCTATCTTCAAGGTTAAAGAGGCTGAACAGCTGGTCAGAGTTTAACTAACCTGGCTGAATGACAGTCCAGTGACCAGGCAATGCCACCACACGTTGCCCAGCAGCCATGAGCAGCCATGGGTAACCAGACAGTAGCTGCGTCTTCAGAGCATGTGCAGACCAGCTGACTGGTGTCCAATCGCTCCCTATCCCAGTCTGTTGTCCCGACTTCAAGATGTCTGCCAGTGTTCCTGTACCCAAGAAAGCAAAGGTAGCTGAACTAAATTACTATCGCCCCGTTGCACTCAATTCTGTAATCATGAAGTGCTTTGATAGGCTAGTTAAGGATCCTATCATCTTACCCGACAACCTAGACCCACTACAATGTGCATACATGTACCCACTACAATGTGCATACACCCCTTCTCCCCCCTCCCCCAACAGATCCACGTTGACACAATCGCCATCGCTCTGTACACTGCCCTGTCCCATGTGGACAAGAGCTATACCTTAAGAATGCTGTTCATCGACTACAGCTCAACCTTCAACACCATAGTGCCCTCCAAGCTCATCACTAAGCTGCGGGCCCTGGGTCTGATTTTCAAAAAATGAAAATGTCGCCGGAGGAGATGGCCGCCGATTTACGGTCTCCTAACCAATTGTGCTATTATGTGGGGTTTTTTTGCTGTGGGACTCTAACCCGGAAGATTACAAGAAATCCTGCTATGCCCTGCGACGAACCATGAAAGAGGCAAAACGTCAATACAGGGATAAGATTGAATCATACTACACCGGCTCCGACGCTTGAGGACGTGGCAGGGCTTGCAAACTATTACAGAATACAAAGGGAAGCACAGCCGCGAGCTGCCCAGTGACACGAGCCTACCAGACAAGCTAAATCACTTCTATGCTCGCTTCAAGGCAAGCAACACTGAGGCATGCATTAGAGCATCAGCTGTTCCGGATGAGTGTGTGATCACGCTCTCCGTAGCCGACTTGAGTAAGACCTTTAAACAGGTCAACATACACAAGGCTGCGGGGCCAGACGGATTACCGGCCCCCCCAACCCCTCTTTTACGCTGCTGATACTCTCTGTTTATCTTACAGTGCGGCAAAAAAGTATTTAGTCAGCCACCAATTGTGCAAGTTCTCCCACTTTAAAAGGTGAGAGAGGCCTGTAATTTTCATCATAGGTACACTTCAACTATGACAGACAAAAGAGGGGGAAAAAATCAAGAAAATCACAGGATTTTTAATGAATTTATTTGCAAATTATGGTGGAAAATAAGTATTTGGTCAATAACAAAAGTTTATCTCAATACTTTGTTATATACCCTTTGTTGGCAATGACAGAGGTCAAACGTTTTCTGTAAGTCTTCACAAGGTTTTCACACACTGTTGCTGGTATTTTGGTCCATTCCTCCACGCAGATCTCCTCTAGAGCAGTGATGTTTTGGGGCTGTTGCTGGGCAACACGGACTTTCAAATCCCTCCAAATATTGACTCCCCCCCCCCTCGTACTCCCTGTTCACCCGTGACTGTGTGGCCACGCACGTCTCGAACTCAATCATCAAGTTTGCAGACGAGACAGCAGTGTAGGCCTGACGAAACATAACAGCAACATAACAGCCTACAGGGAGGAGGTGAGTGCCCTGGCCGAGTGAATCTCTCCTTCAACATCAACAAAACGAAGGAGCTGATCTTGGACTTCAGGAGACAGCAGAGGGAGCACGCCCCCATCCACATCGACGATACCGCAGTGGAGAGGGTGAAACGTTTCAAGTTCCTCGGTGTGCACATCACTGACAACCTGAAATGGTCCATCCACACAGAAAATGGTGAAAAAGTTGCAACAGAGCCTTGTAACGCCTGGGATGTAGTGGAGGAAGAAGTCAGGCGCAGGAAGCAGAGAGTTCAGGGTAGCGCTACTTTATTTGCACCACAACAATGAAATGACGCCAACCCAAACAAATGCCCCAAACACGGGGAACTTAAACAGTCCAGCAAAATACAAAATACATGGACAACCGTGACCTACAGCGGTGTGCAACATGTACACTGAAAACAATCCCGCACAACCAGCAGGCGGGCCGGCTGGTAAATAAAGCCCAACCAATTATCCTAAACTAAACACAGGTGCAACTAATAAACAGAAAAGGGATCAGTGGCAGCTAGTAGGCCGGTGACGACAACCGCCAAGGGCCACCCGAACAGGAGGGGGAGCCACCTTTGGTAGGAGTCGTGACAGTACCTCCCTCCTGACATGCGGCTCCTGCAGCGCGCTGACACCGGCCTCGGGGGCGACCCGGAGGTCGAGGCGCAAGGGAATCCAGATGGAGGCGATGGAAATCCCTTAACAGTGACGGGTCCAAGATGTCCCCCACCGGTACCCAGCACCTCTCCTCCGGACCGTACCCCTCCCAGTCCATGGGGTACTGCAGGCTCCTCACCCCTCGATGTCCAGAGGGGGCGCGGAGGGACCTCCGGAACCTCACCGTCCTGCAGGGGACCAGCTACCACCGGCCTGAGGAGAGATACATGAAACAAGGGGTTAATACGATAATAGGAAGGGAGTTGTAATTGATAACACACCTCATTTATCCTCCTCAGGACTTTGAAGGGCCCCACACACTGCAGCCCAAGCCTCCGGCAGGGCAAGCGGAGGGGTAGGTTTCGGGTCGGGAGCCAGACCCTGTCCCCCGGTAAAAAAACATGGGGGCCTCACTGCGGTGGCAGTCAGCGCTCCTCTTCTGCCGTCCACTGGCTTGTTTGAGGGATTCCTGGACGGCCCTCCAGGTCTCCTTGGAGCGCTGCACCCACTCCTCCACCGCAGGAGCCTCGGCCTGACTCGAATGCCAAGGTGCCAGGACCGGTTGGTAGCCCAAACACACACTGAAATGGTGATAGGTTCGTCGAGGAGTGACGGAGTGAGTTTTGGGCCAACTCCGCTCATGGGACGTACCTAGACCACTCCCTGGGCTGGTCCTGGCAATAGGACCGCAGAAACCTACCCACCTCCTGATTCTCCACCTGCCCATTACTCTGTGTGATAACCGGAGGTCAGGCTGACCAAGACCCCCAGACGCTCCATGAACGCCCTCCATACCAGGGACGTGAACTGGGGACCCCGATCAGAAACGATGTCCTCCGGCACCCCGTAGTGCCGGAAGACGTGGGTAAATAACGCCTCCGCAGTCTGTAGGGCTGTAGGGAGACAGGGCAACGGGAGGAGACGGCAGGACTTAGAAAATCGATACACAACCACCAAAACCGTAGTGTTCCCCTGAGACGGGGGGAGATCGGTCAGAAAATCCACTGATAAGTGAGACCATGGCCGTTGTGGAACGGGGAGGGGTTGTAATTTCCCTCTAGGAAGGTTCCTAGGAGCCTTACTCTGGGCGCACACCGAGCAGGAAGAGACATAAACCCTAACGTCCCTAGCCAAGGTGGGCCACCAATACTTCCCCCGGAGGCCTAACACTGTCCTCACCACCCCAGGATGACCCGAGGAGGGTAGGGTGTGAGCCCACTGAACACCAAGCGGCCCAGCCGGACACTGAAGAGGCGCAGGCTCCGCCCGTAACGCCCGCTCGATGTCCGAGTCCACCTCCCATACCACTGGTGCCATCAGCCTCGAGGCTGGAAGGATGGGAGTAGGCTCGGTGGACCGATCCTCTGTGTCATAGAGACGTGACAGCGCATCGGCCTTTATGTTCAGGGAGCCTGGTCTATAAGACAGAGTGAACCTAAATCGGGTGAAGAGCATGGCCCACCTTGCCTGACGCGGATTCAGTCTCCTAGCTGCCCGAATATACTCCAGATTCTGGTGGTCGGTCCAGATGAGAAAGGGATGCTTAGCCCCCTAAGCCAGTGTCTCCACACCCTCAGGGCCTTGACCACCGCTAACAACTCCCGGTCCCCCACATCATAGTTACACTCCGTCGGACTGAGCTTCCTTGAAAAGAAAGCGCAGGGGCGGAGTTTTGGTGGCGTACCCGAGCGCTGTGATAGCACGGCACCCACCCCAGCCTCGGACGTATCCACCTCCACTATGAATGCTAGAGAGGGGTCCGGGTGCGCCAACACGGGTGCATCCGTGAACAGCGCCTTCAACCTATTGAAGGCTCTGTCCGCCTCTGCCGACCACCGCAAACGCACCGGCCGCCCCTTCAGCAGTGAGGTAATGGAGGCCGCTACCTGGCCAAAACCCCGGATAAACCTCCGGTAGTAATTGGCAAACCCCAAAAACCGCTGCACCTTCTTCACCGTGGTAGGAATAGGCCAATTACGCACGGCCTTAATGCGGTCACACTCCATCACCACCCCCGAGGTGGAAATGCGATAACCCAGGAAGGAGACGGCTCGTTTGGAGAACACACACTTCTCAGCCTTGACTTATAGGTCATGCTCCAGCAGTCTACCAAGCACCTTGCGTACCAGAGACACATGCGCGGCGCGGGTGGCGGAATAGATCAGAATATCATCGATGTAGACAACCACGACCTGCCCGTGCAGGTCTCTGAGAATCTCGTCTACAAAGGATTGAAAGACGACTGGAGCATTCTTTAACCCATACAGCATGACGAGGTACTCATACTGGCCCGATGTGGTACTAAACACGGTTTTCCACTCGTCTCCATCCCGAATACGCACCAGACAATACAGGCTCCTGAGATCCAGTTTTGTGAAAAACTGTGCTCCGTGAAATGATTCAGCTGCCGTAGCGATGAGAGGTAATGGGTAACTAAACCCCACTGTGATGGCATTTAGACCTCTATAATCAATGCACGGACGCAGACCTCCCTCCTTTTTCTTCACAAAAAAGAAACTCGAGGAGACGGGTGACGTGGAGGGCCGAATGTACCCCTGCCCCAGAGATTTAGTGACATATGTCTCCATAGCCAACGTCTCCTCCTGGGACAATGGGTACACGTGACTCTTGGGAAGCACAGCGTTTACCTGGAGATTTATCGCACAGTCCCCCTGTCGATGAGGTGGTAATTTAGTCGCTCTCTTCCTACTGAAAGTGATTGCCAAATCGGCATATTCAGGGGGTATGCGCACCATGGAACCCTGGTCTGGACTCTCCACCAACGTGGCACCGATGGAAACTCCCAGACACCTTCCAGAACACTCCTCTGACCACCCCTGGAGAACCCCCTGTCTCCACGAAATCTTAGGATTGTGACTAGCCAGCCAGGGAATCCCTAGCACCACTGGAAACGCAGGCGAATCGATAATGAACAGACTAATTCGCTCCCTATGATTCCCCTGCATCACCATGTCCAGTGGAACCGTGGCCTCCCTGACCAACCCTGACCCCAACGGCCGGCTGTCTAGGGAGTGCACGGGGAAGGGAGAATCTATCGGCACGAGCAGAACACCCAGCTTGATGGCAAGTCCGCGATCCATAAAGTTCCCAGCTGCACCTGAATCGACTAGCACCTTATTCTGGGAAGAGGGGAAAAAATGAAGGAAAAATATCAAGACAAACATGTGACCAACAGGGGGTTCTGGGTGAGTTTGGTGCTGACTCACCTGGGGTGACCGAGAAGCGTTCCGCCTGCCCTCTCGACGCCCCCCCAGCACCGGCCGTGTGTCCTCTCCGACCACAGCTGGTGCAGGGGGAGCCTCCTCCTCCGGTACCCCTCGGCACGGTCCCCCCTAACTCCATAGGAATGGGAGCGGGGGAGCTGGGTGGTGGAACGAACAGTACCCTCTCCGAATGCCCGCGGGCAGCCAGCAGATTGTCCAGCCGGATAGACATGTCGATGAGTTCATCAAGGGAAAGAGAGGTGTCCCGACGCGCGAGCTCCCTGTGGACGTCCTCCCGGAGATTTCACCGGTAGTGGTCTATCAGGGCCCTGTCGTTCCACCCAGCCCCAGCGGCCAAGGTCCGGAACTCCAACGCGTAATCCTGTGCGCTCCTCTTCTCCTGCCTAAGGTGGAACAGTCGCTCACCCGATCAAACACGGCACGAAAGCGGCTGGTGAATCTGGGCCATTCCAGACCGCGTTCGCCCACTCCAGAGCACGACCCGTCAGGCAGGAGACGAGGACACTCACCCTCTCCGCTCCCGAGGGAGTGGGCCTCACGGTCGCCAGGTACAGTTCCAGTTGAAGCAGGAACCCCTGACACCCCGCCACCGCTCCATCATAGTCCCTAGGGAGCACAAGACGGAGAGCGCTGGAGCCGGAGGGGGAGGGAGGAGAAGGGGGATCCAGAGCTGGAGGAACCGAAGGTGGAGAGAGGAGACCACTCCTCTCCCATTGGTCCATTCTCTCCATCATCTGGTCCATCGCGGATCATATCCGATGGAGGACGGTGGTATGGTGGAGGATACCCCAAACACGGGGATGCCCCAAACATGGGGAACTTAAACAGTCCAGCAAAATACAAAATACACGGACAACCATGACCTACAGCGGTGTACAACATGTACTTTGAAAACAATCCCGCACATCCAGCAGGCGGGCCGGCTGGTAAATAAAGACCAACCAATTATGCAAAACTAAACACAGGTGCAACTAATAAACAGAAAATGGGGAAAAGGGATCAGTGGCAGCTAGTAGGCCGGTGACGACGACCGCCGAGCGCCACCCGAACAGGAGGGGGAGCCACGTTCGGTAGGAGTCGTGACAAGCCTCTTCAACCTCAGGAGGCTGAAGACCCCACAAACTTCTACAGAAGCACCATTCAGAGCATCCTGTCGGGCTGTATCACCGCCTGGTACGGCAACTTCACTTTCTGCAACTGCAGGGCTCTCCAGAGGGTGGTGTGGTCAGCCCTACGCATAACTGGGGGAACACTGCCTGCCCTCACAGAAAGGCCAAGAAGATCATCAATGACCTCAGCCTCCCAAGCCACGGACTGTTCTCCCCACTACCATCTAGAAGGTGGAGACAGAACAGGTGCATCAAAGCTGGGACCGAGAGACTGAAACAACAGCATCTATCTCCAGGCCATCAGACTGTTAAATAGTCACCACTAACCGACCTCTGCCCAGTACCCTGCCCTAATCTATTATGTACTGTCCATAATGTCTATTCACACCATCATATACATATTTATATTCTGAACTCAGACATGGCTCGTTCTAATATTTCTATATTTCTTCATTCCTTTATTTTTGTTTTTGCGTGTATTGTTTTGTATTGTGAGGTATTACTGCACTGTTGGAGCTAGGAACATCTGCTAAATGTGTTTTATTTGATTTAATGACAAAAACAGCAGAGAATACGTTTATTTGGGGGAACGTGAGAAATGTCAATAGACAGAAGGAAGAGTGATTAAGGTGCAATCATAATATTTTAGGTCAATTGTTTTTGCAGTGAAATAGACCTAATCCAATAATAATATGAACTTGTGGTCAGTGAAACATTTCTCCTGTCATAGTGGGTGTTGGTTGATAATGCTCCCTGAAATGGAATTGTGACAGGGACAAGTTGGTGGCTGTGTCTTTCTGTTTTTGGAATGCTTGTTTACAGCAGTTTGATCGTGAATGAAAACCAAAAGAGATCATTTCTGTTTGATCCTATCATTGCGTCGTTATCTATTCATCAGTTCTACCACAAATTGAACTGACTTCAAACTGCTGGGTCTGAGTAGATCCACTTCCCTCGTCACTGGGCTGAGGAAAGAGGAACTATTTCATTTAAAGTTATAAGATCTAGGGGAAAATACCCAATTCAATTTTTTCGGTCCCGTTAAAAGATGAATCATGAAATCCATCTGGTGTCCCCCTCTGTGAATTTGGGACACTTTTCATTGATTCAACACAACTCTCAGGTTTCAATTGACTCTCCTCTTTAACTCTTTTTACTCTCCTCTTGACTCTGACTCTCCTCTTTCTACTAGTTGTATGTATGTATAAGTAAAAAAAATATCCAATGATTTGGAATAAAGGCTATTGGAGATTGCCTTGAGATGCAATTGTTGTTGTTGATCAGGGGTGATTTTCATGAAATTGATTTTTTTCCGTTTTTCTACTGTTACTGTGTAGTTAAAGCATTGCTTCATGTAAATGTAAATGTTGAGTTGAAAACAAAACACCGTGCCAAGCACTGTGTCCAGGGAGTCCATGATTATTGAATCAAAAGTGGATCGTGAGTGTGAGAAAATGCATTTTTACAGAGGGGTGGAGTGCAGTTCTGTTTTATCCAATAACTGTCGGCTTTTGTGGTTTCAAGGTTTGTCACAATCCTATATGTTTCAATGAATTTGATTGATTTACTTTTGTGGGTGAGAAGTCTCTGATCCTTTCCATTGTTGTTGGTCACTAGTGTTGGACACAAGCATGACTCCTGGTCACCTCATTTTGTGTCCAGCCATGCATTGCATCTACATTGCAAAGTATTTGTAATCTTAGAGAGAGCATTAAACTTTTCATTCTGTAAAAGAATGTCAATATAATCAGGCATGAATTGCTCAATTAATGATTCATTGATTGGATTTACAGTATATAGTTAGCACTTTTCTACCAACTTAAAGCACTTTATATAGTAGGAGGAAACTCACCTCATCCACTGCCAATGTGCAGCACCCACCTGGGTGATGCACGGTAGCCATTTTGTCCCAGAACACTCACCACACATCCACAATCAGGTGGAGCAATATCTGCCAATTAGGGGGATGATTAGGTGGCCAAGATGGAATGGGGCCAGGTTGAGAATTTAGCAATGACACCAGGGTTGACATCCCTACTCTTACGATAAGGGCCATGGGATTTTTTTAATGACCACAGAGAGTCAGGGCACCCATTTAACATCCCATCTGAAAGACAGCACCCCACACAAGGCAATGTTTCCTTCACTGCCCTTGTGATCTCCTTAGACCAGAGGGAAGAGAGCCCCCTACTGGCCCTCCAACACTACTTCCATCTGGTCTCCCATCCAGTGACCAACCAGCACCAATCCTGCTTGGCTTCAGAGGCAAGCCAGCAGTGGGATGCAGGGTGGTATGCTGCTGGCATGATACTTCTTTAAGGCCCCAGTGACTGTTGTGATAAATGGACCATACTTACAATGCATTTTATGGATTAGGATCCTTTGGGAAAGCATTCCCATGTTCTCCCAGTTTGAGCCTACAGAGTACCTTTATTGATTGGGGAGACTGCTACTGTTTAAACAAATGAATATATTGATGCTCTTCTCTGCGCTCTGCACTGTACTGGAATTATGTACAGAGCATGTGTAAAACAGGTTCTCTCTCCCCACCGTCTTTTACGTTGCCTCCCTCAGATCATTACCTTGTGACTCCCCTTTTAAATGACCAAGGATAGGAGATTGATCATCATGGTTAATAGGGTAAACATGCTGCAAACCAATCTACATTCAAGATGGGGATGGTGTTGTAATTCTCATCACTCTCACAAGTTCCGATGTTAATGTGCGATCACAACATCCTACTTTACAACATCCTACTTTGTATTGTGTTTACAGTCCATGTTAAGACTACTATGCAACATTTTGTTTCCCATGTTTCTAAATGCAGGGAAAACAGTGCATACACACGTGCATATCTATCCAAGGACAAATGTATTATTTTCTGTGTTTTGCACCAACTTTTGAAACACAAATTGAGGAGAGAGAGAACAAGTCAACCTTGGGGAATGTTGTTTTGTCAGTATATTCTCCGTGCCCAAGAGAAGGGCTTAGCTCTCCCTACTGCTGTCTGGAAACTCTGGGCCTTGACTGTAGAATTGGGCGGCTGAGGTGGCAGTAAATTGTCGCTGAGTGACAGCTCTCTTTGAGAGGCCAAGGAGAGGAGTGGAAGTGTATTGTTCGCCTGCTTGCCTTCCAAGTGCCACTAAACAATCACCAAGGCTGAATAGTCACAGCACTGTTTATTAAACTAGTCTTATATACTTTGTTTGGGTTGTTCTTGGGGTTAGAGGTATAGAGAAGTCTCAATGAGCAGACTCACAGGCGAGGTGCTGTAGAACTATAGCTTAATCAGAGATCTCATCTACAGAGTACTTTCACAGGTGTTCTCCCTAACTCCCTAATTGATTTGTTCTGTACTTTCTCAAAGTACATGCTCGTGAAACATCTCAGGTGATAAGTGACGGTAGGAGATGCACCAAGCAGAAGGATGGGAAAGTCTATCACGCCTAAAGGATATAGGTTGCCTTATCTGAATCCTGAGCAGTTTTCCCAGACTGCACTGCTGCACTAGCCGGAAAACAGCTAGGGAATAGTGACCCATTGACAGAGGCTGGTCCTTTTAAGAAATGCATTAGGGTAACAGGTGAGCAGGGGAGCAAACAGATCAGTGTGAATGCCTCAGAGATTCTGGAGGGTGACCGGTGAACTGATCCGAGAACATTTTAAAGGCCCCCTTCAGAGTTGACACCATGAAAAAATGTAATGTAAAGTTAGATATCCACAGCTGGGTTGAACCATGCTGCATGTTTACTCCCATTCTCAGCTATGAATGTTAAGCAGGAATCTCTTCTGGTTAATAGTGTTTATTAAAAGATCATGATGTTTGTATGCAAATGTAATCAGAGTACTGTAAGGTAATTGTTAGTATATTAGAAGATTATGCCACAAGTCCTCTGTGTGGTAACCAAACCATGACTGTAGTCAAAGTCCACCATCTTTGATTTGTTTTCCAATTTCAGCCTTTCCAATCTTATAAACTTGTTTTATAGTACGCCAACCATTGTGACAGACCATAGTGCCAGACATTCCTGTTGTTTGGCAGTGTAGAGGGCCCATAAATGATGGCTATGACCCAGAGACATGCTATGCATTGCAGACAACTCTCTTTGAAGGAAGGTACATTCATAACCTGAACTCTACACTGAGGACATTGTGTGGGCTAATATTCTCGGATGGGTATGTATCCTATCTACAAGATAAGCAGCAATGACATTTAAACATGCAGCATCAGTTAACAGGGACTTCTGAAAAATCATACACTGTAGTTATTCCCCTTAAATCCATCTCACTTAGAACTTCATTATCATGTTCTTATGAATATTGTTTAACATTAGGAAAATGTCTCTGGTTAATGGGAATGAATTTGTTAGAATTATCATATGCCATATTTAAAATAAAAAAAGATGCATTTCCTTGGAAAGCCAGTGATCCTGCATAATGTGTACTTTTTAATGCAGTGACTTAAATGTGTGGAGATTCAGCATGTTTTGGATGAATTTTCACAGCCAGAATGTGATTATTCTTGGAGACTCTTCAATGATGGATTCCTAATTAAAGGCCAGAATTGAGATGACACGGCACTCACAACCACACCAGAATTACTCTGCTCTATTTGAAAGATCACATCCATGTATTAACTATTCATCTATTAGCATATTAACAAGATATTTGAAAGGGGCTATGGTAAAATGTATACAGTTAATTGCCGGAAAGGAAATAAAAATGTCAAAGCAGAACATTGGCTCTGTTTTAGCAGCAGATCTGCTATAGGGCTGTGTAAAAAGCTGCTGCTACAGGGACTCATTACCAGCCGATAAGGTAGAACAGACTTATTTTCTGGTTCTCCTAATCTAACCGTCCACTTCTGCCCTACCGAACTGAAGGTTTGGACTTGATCAGTTGCCTTATCAAGCCACATTGTTAGAATGTGTGACATCTGAACAGCTTCAGAGCTTCCACACTGCTCATCAGAGCTACCTTGAACAGAACTGATATGTAGCTTTCATCAAGTTCATTCACTCATTGAGTCATGAAGATCAGTCATCTGGATGATTCAGTAAGTACCATATGGTTCAACCAAACTCGATTATTTGAAGAAATATACACAGTTTATGTCCCCTGTCAATCCCCCCCTTCTGCATGCAATGGTAAAAATCAGGTATCATTTTGATTATGTGAGCATTTAGAATCAGCCACAACAAAGGACATTGACTCCTGGACAGTGTTTGATCTTCCTTCTTCACTCTTTTCTCTTGGAAATTATTAGTACAGAATTTCAAAATTTTATAAGAGGATACGTGCAACGTGAGTGTCGAAAAAGTCATCATCGTTAGTGGAGGAGAGCAGTTGCCATGGTTACATTTCACTGACAGGATGCTTGTCACCTTCACTCTGCCCAGCCACCCCATGCTAACCTCATGATGTTTTGCAATGTCCAAACATGGGCCAGAACAACAGAATGCAATGGTCACTATGACACCAATGGTAACATGTTAAATCAATCAAGTCAGAAATGATCACTGCTATATGTGAAAGAGTTCTTATGGATTCTTTATTCATGTTGTGCTAGAGCAGTGAATACCAGATGGCCCTCACTATGTGTTCATTATTTTTGATTGATCTATTAATTGTTTGGTGATAGGGGGGGTGACATTTTGTCGCTGAAGCTCCCAATAAAACAATTGAATTCTGAAATGACTTCTTGCAACAGCAAGATTACATGTCATTAATATCAATAAATAGTTGATAAACATATTGATTAAACACAAGTTATATATTGTTTTTTTTTTGTGCTGAACTGGCAAAAGATGACTGATATTGCAAGCTCCTGGGGTAGAGGAGTGAGGTGGAGCATCTGTGCAGCAAGGCAGAGGCAATGAGACATTTAGCTGAATGGGGGCCTCAGGGGGAATGGAATGAGAGGCAGCACAGCGGGTAGATGATATCATCATTAACAATAGATTTTAGTAAGTGTGGTCATTTTTTAGATGTCTTTGGAGCTGCCATGATTTTAATTCAGTGTGCAAGACTTTCTTGAATCCATTTAGCCTCTCTCTCTCTCTCTCTCGCTCGACATCAGCCGAGGTCAAAATTTAGAGGACTTAGAGACCTGACCGTTTATTACGATTCAGCACATTTTAAAAATAACCTGCCATCTGGCAAAAACAAACTGAAAGTGAATTGTCACTTTTAATGCATTGTAACAATTTTCTGTTTACTATATTAAGTGTGTTGTTTAAAGGCAATATTTTTGCACCCCTGCTATGACAACCAAACGACATCCCAGGAAGACGATTTGGTCCCGCTTAAAATTATGTTCAGCTTATAAAGGCCTTCATAAGCACTACATATATGTGTCACAACGTATCTATAACCGTATGTCATCCTTTATAAAAGGATTGTAAATGCGGCATAACTGCGTGACATAACCCACTATGTCGAATATGATATAATGTGTTTTATAAAGGGTGCTTTATAAAGGGTGACATGTTGGGTCGAAGGATTGGAATACGCTCTAAAGGGAAGTCATGTTAGTTACATAATCACCTGATGTCCTTCCTAGACACATCCGCCCAAATGTGCGGAAGGTCTGGTGGACCAACGTATTCAACTTGGCCTTCATTAGTTAGTGTTAGGCTTAAAATCACATTTTAAGAAGATACATTGTGGAAATGGGAAGGGTTTAGCCATAATTATGACCTTTTTACTGCGTTAACTAGCGACGATGACAAATACTTTACTCAGCTAGGTCACTCCTGTATAATTCTATGGTCAGTCCGATTAAGGCCAACTTTGAATGGTTGATATCCCAGGCTTCTATGTGCTGTGCGTTCAATAGCCTGGGAATGACGTTACACCAAGAAGCACTTACACCTGGATGAAAGCCCCCAACATAAGGAAATTGAAAGTGGCCAGCTGAAACCAAGTTACATGTTCCTCAGGACACAAACACAACAAAAACTAGCCCTACCATGCGTCATTGGGACCATCAGTTATTTGACACATTCACCCACTCTCCCGCTGAAAGATCAGCCACAAAATGTTGGCACCATTGTAACAGGTTGTTATCAAGCCCTGGTCTCCAGCATGGGAAGAGAAGAGGAATACCTGGTGCGGTGCGGTAGTCACAGGTTGGGCTACTCCAAATCATCTTGGTTCTGACACACACACACACACACACACACACACACACAAATGGGTCCATCAACCCATTTAAATACCTCTCACACCCTACAATAACCTGTGGATCATGAGAGAACCTTCATAAATCAGCAGAATGTTATGAACCTATTTATTGACACTTTATGTAGTGTCCTGTAATACTTCATTCATAACACATCCATAAAGACTCCATATTGCATGATGCTGTACTTCACTTAAAGTCAGACCCACATGCCTAAAGGCTTCACGATATAAACACAAATGTATTAACACTTAGGGAATTATCACTAACAGCTAAAACAAATGAACATTAAAGACATGTTTAAACCATGAATGTCATTTTATTTGTATTTTTTTTAAACAATACAAATACATTAGGTTTCAAAAAGTCCAGCAATGCAATTCATTAGACATTACACAGGACTATGAATAGAGTAGCTTGTCCCTAAGCTGGCGGACAAATGGTTCTTGCCTCTCTGCCTGCTGGGGGTACTGCATGTTGGATCCAACCTTAAAAGTAACAACAAAGAAAGTTAACAGGTCTGTTAGGAAATGCCTTTGTCACACCATCTGGATAAGGTATGTCTGTGCTGCGCCAGAAACTCTAAATGGGAGATGGGAAACTCCATTTGATTCTTATTATTATATTCATCTTTCATTTACAAATCTCATGACGTGATGTTTCGAAGATGTGGATGTTATTTCAGCTGAGCCTGCTAGCTAGCTATCTACATTTTGTCTAGCTAGCAATTGCTGTAAAGTCACTTTTTTTTAAATGACTGAGTTAGCTACAGTATGTAATCTAACTCAACACTTAACTACTACAAACTCATTTAAATTACAATAAATAAAAGGTTAATTTACATGTTTCTCACTGTCAGGTAGGCACCACGATTGGGCATTTGATTTGCAAACTCATCACATAATCAGTGTCCTCTCACAACACTAAAAAAGTACTTCCGGGTCACAGAATTTCTGAAATGTTCTAAATAAAAGTACCCCACGTAATAGTATATGTCCAAACATTAACAATGATTCATATTTGTTCATATTTAAGTGACATTTGCATTACATTGATCCAATGTCATATAAATGACCACAATGCAAATCACTGTATATGGCTTACAGAGCAAAAACTGATCTGGGCGCCGCAGTAAAAGTATATACAGTATGGTGTAATTTCAAGGGGCTGTGAATGATACGGAGTGTTGCTGGCCTTTTTCTCCATCCATTCCATTGGTGGCCACAATGCGAATCACTATGAAATACATAATCATCACGTGAGATTACTGCACAAAAAAAACTCTAACCGAACAACAGTGCTGGGCATGTGCACTGAATTTAAAGGCAACTACAACTCTAAATTTCTTAGATTTTTCACACACCTCAAAAGTAATCTCCTGATGTGGTTGAAGCTTTGTTGTGAACACAGAACATCAAATGTTGTTTTTCTATTTTAGAAAAGTGTGGAAGAAATGGGGTGAAACCTGAAAAAAATGGGGAAATCCAAAACCAGGAGAGGAGAGGGAGTTGTACATTTTTACATATCGGTGTCCCTCGGAATCGAACCCACTATCCTGGCACTGCAATGCTCTACCAAGATACATAACGGGGAGGCAAGGTAGCCTAGTGGTTAGAGCGTTGGTCTTGTAACCGGAAGGTTGCAAGTTCAAAACCTCTGAGCTGACAAAGTACAAATCTGTTGTTCTGCCCCTGAACAGGCAATTAACCCACTGTTCCTAGGCTGTCATTGAAAATAAGAATTTGTTCTTAACTGACTTGCCTAGTTAAATAAAGATAAAATAACATGGTTATAAATGCTTTGTGAGGCCTCAATTTGATATGATTTATAAGGGCTTTATTTAGTGCTTATGCCACCATTGAAAAAAAGCACAGATTTAAGCACATATTTGACAAAGTGAGTTATGTCACATTTGACATTTAAGTGAAAATGCCCGAGAAGCTGGTGTTTGGAGGATATATTGGCACGGGTGGTGTTAGGCCCGAGATGAAGTCGAGGGCTGGCAAACCGTGCCAATATATCCTCCAAACAAGGGCTTCTCTGGCATTATCACTTTTATACAAAGGGTTAGCAACATATTCAAGTAATGATTGACTTATTTTCATTAAAAGCATTATTTTGGACACGGTCGCCAGTTGTACGGTGTTTCCTCGGACACATTGGTGCGGCCGGGTTAAGCAAGCAGTGTGTCAAGAAGCAGTGCGGCTTGGCAGGGTCATGTTTCAGAGGACACATGGCTCTTGACCTTCGCCTCTCCCAAGTCCATAAGGGAGTTGCAGCGATGGGACAAGACTGTAACTACCAATTGGATTTCACAAAATTGGGGAGAAAAATGGGTTTTAAAAATATATATATATTGATGAATTTATTCATATTATTTTATCCTTCCACAAGATATTGTTCTGATCCAAGCCAGCTGGTCATTCGTTCTATTGGTTCGATTGCCAGAGACGCGACCCAGTCGCTCAGTCTTTTTGTTCTGTATCTATAGACGCAACCCTCGTCGTTGGTTCTAAATGTTCCATTGCCATACTGGCTGTCAACGTTCTTATCCCTTGCTTGCTAGCTAGCCAACTACGGCTAATTTACAGTCACGTCAAACAGTGCAGCCATAATAACAACAAAGTAGCTGCATTTGCATTTGTTTAGGCTGTTTTTCTAGTGACTTTTATTTGGATACATTCATAACAATGGGCTAATGAGGCGCATTTATGCCTGGATTAGAACATGTTTTCACTCGTCAGCTAGCCAACAACACAGCTAACACAATCACTTCAAACTGAAGCTGGAAAGACTGCAAACTAGCTGCACTTTGTTTTTCATTTGACCTTTTTCAATTTCTTTGTATATATCCTTAAAAATTATGCCAGCTGATACATTATTTTGGCTGGCTGAGAAACGCTGCCTGCCTGTCTGTCCGTCTCGTCCTGACTCCCGACATGTTCATTACTATGGGACAGCTGGAGGTCGAATTTGAATATTGAACCAATGCTGCAAATGTCGGAGAGACAGACATCAAGGTTTATACAAATTTCAGCTGTTGAAAACTAAATGTCAGTCTAAAATAAATGTAAGATCATGTCTAGATGTTTTATAGTGGAGATCAAGTTTATAAGCTGCCTGTCTGGAATGATGAGACAGTGGATTGCGCAGTTAGATGGAACAGAGTAAATAGGCATTTTAGCGTCATAGATTTAGCCGGTAGTAATTTGTAGAATAGACACCGATTGGAATGCAGTTTTAACCAATCAACATTCAGGATTAGACCCGCCTGTTGTATAATGGTGGTTATGTCACACAGTTTTGCCACATTTATTAACTCTATGTAAAGCATAACATACGGTTATAGATGATTTGTAACACATTTATGTAGTGTTTATGAAGGCTTTATGAAGGCATCATGAATTCTTTATAAGATGCACGTCATTTAAAGCGGGACAACTAGGTCAGATGGTCGTTGTACACAGGATGGTGGCATCTTATTTATGAGACTAATGAGACAATGTGTCAGTCTCTTCTCCCACTGATGAAATCCTCTCATTTGATTGGGTGGCAGACTGTTGAGCCATCTGGACCAGTCTTCACTGTGTCAAAACTGGGAGGACCCTCAAAATAGAACTGCCAGTCAGAATTCCCAATGACAAGATTGGGAGAAGAACCAGGGTGGGGGAATGTATTTTGCTAACAAGCTTCCAATCAAATTTGGCATCTGTTCTAAAGGGGAGTGTGGGGGCTGACATTAACTGCCCTGATGCACATCGCCTGCATCCTGATGCTGTTTGCAATAGACTCCTCAGAATACTCCTCCTTAGCCTAGATTCAGAACAACATGTACTATGTTATCTACATATTTTAGATTGGACACTCAGTATTATCACAGTACTTTAATAAACAGTAAACAACATGAAGCGATCTGAAGTCATTCTGGTGCTTTGGCTGGGCCAGGCATACAGCCAATGGAAACCCTGCTCTGAGTTGTCCTGCAGACCCAACGCTTCCTCCCGCAGCCTTTCTGGTAAAGCACCAGTCAACGTCTAACTGGTTCCATTAATATATTAGTAGCAGTGCTGTGTTTGCTGAAACCTCAGAGCAATGATGTTATCCAGCCCCCACCCTCGCGCTCCTTGTTTGCCATGGCAACATTTCACTCAAGACAGATATGATTTGTTTCCCAGCATGCTTTTGGATATGACTATGTGCTCGCTACTCAATGTGTGTTCTGCGTTAAGGGTCGTTCCATGTCATTTCATCAACCCATGACACCCACTATCTCAGATTGTTCTGAAATAATTTCTGTCGTTAGAAACAGATAAAATCAGCATTCCTACAACATTATTTTGTTGAAGTATAATTTGATCTCTGAGAAATTAAGCTAATTGATTGCACCCAAATTGGCCTTTTTAATGATTCATAGAATATTCAATAAATATAGTACTTAACAACCGATTTGGACCAAACATTTTTCTAACAGTTAGTAAGACATTGAGGAATTCAAAGCAATAGTCAAATGCCACCCACGGACACCCCATAAGTTAGCTTAATTTCTCAGAGAACAAACTATATTTCAACAAAAAATAATGTTGCAGGAATGCTAACCTTATCGGTTTCTAACAACGGAAACGATTTCAGAACAATGTGAGATTGTGGGTATCATTTTGATCCTCTTTGTGCTTTTTGAGGTAGATAACCCTTCATGAAAACCCGTGGTGAATAGAATTTATGGCGCCTAATGTCAGTGGAATTAATATCGCTAGCTGCTGGTAAAAGACTCAATCTAGTCCTCTATGTCGTCTATTCTCCTATGCTCTATTTTCTCTCCAAACTTCTCCCCACTATTTCCTGTTTATATTTCCTCCGGCTCAAGATCACATGGAAACATGAACCTCTTTAACAATGTCCTTATGCTGTGAGGTATGGTCTACAAATGATCTGAATTACACATTGCTTTGTTCATACAGGGGACTGTAGTTTCTTGCTGCATTTACTGTGTGGTTCCATGAATTGTGACTCACTCTTAAGAATGACTTGAATCACGTTACAGAAACTGTATGACCTACATGAATAGAATGTAATGATTACGGTGATAAGTTAGATTGCAAATGTAGACAGTTTACCCAGAAAACCAAAACTGATTCTGTGAGTGTTCCCAGAACATTTAATTCAGTTGTTGGAAAGGTGTAAGAACATTCCCCCTAAAAGATCTAGTAACACAGCCTGTCCAGTTGTGTTGATGATTGTACGATGTTGCTATTGGGGTGGAAAAAAACACTCCTCTGATGTTGCAAGAATGTTAACAGAACATTAACAGTTCCCAAAACATTTCATTATGTTGTGAGAACAGTGTAGGGACATAACAACATATAGGTTTCCAAAACACAAAATATGTCTAGTTGTGATTACATTCTTACAATGTTTGTACGAGGGGGCACAAAACCTTCCCTCGATGTTTTTAGAGTGTTATTCTATGTTCCTAAAATGGTAAAATGACATTTTGAACAGTCCATGGATTTTTTTTTCATGTTTTAATGCTATCTTACAGTTGAGGAATTTGTTTGTAACAACAATTCATGACAGTTGATATGACAGTTTATTAGACATTGATTGTACAAACATAGTTTTAATGTATTTTGTATGATAGTCACAAGCGTGGATTGAACCTGGGAGATTTGGAGGGTTACCCCTGGAATGAATCAACTGCACCACTTACCCAAACATAAAGCTGTTCACACTTTTACTGTGACTTCCAGGTTGTTGCCTTTGTCTTTGCAGAGATAGAATAAATAAATCCATAACAACAAATATCCTCTATTATTTCTTAGTCTACACATTTGATTTCAGAAATTATGTAAAAGTATTACCTTACAGATTGCGGTGAGGAGTACATTTATGTGCATATCTACTTATAAATGTAGGGTGGCTATATTATAGCCATCATTTGAATAAGGATCCAGGTTTGCGCAGCAGACTAAGTAGCCCATAGGATTGGGAAGATCGCCGGTTCAAATCTACTTGATGATCTTTCTTTTTAAAAAAAAAGCTATATCTACAGTCGCTAGTGAAAGTCTACACGCCCCCTTTGCACAGTCCACATATTTTGCTGCCCATAATATATATATAAAAAAATAATACATTCAAAAAAAAATCTACCAATCTATACAACCTACTCCACATTTTCAAAGTGAAAGACAGATGATGGAATCGAATCAATAAAAAGAAAAACGAAGATGTCTTGATTGCGTAAGTCTTCACACCCCAGAGTTAATACTTGGTGCAAGCACATTTGGCAGCCATTGCAGCTGTGAATCATTTTGAATAAGATTTGACCAACTTTGCACAAATCGTAGGGCAACATTTATAAATCGTTTTGGTCAAAATTGCTCAAGCTCGTTAATGGACAGCAATATTCAAACCTTGTCGATCATTTTCAAGCGCATTTAAGTCAGAACTGAGACTGAACATACCCATAACATGATGCTGCCAGTGCCACCACAACACTTGAAAATACAGAGGGTTTCACTGTGTTTGAAAATACAGTAGGGTTTCACTGCAAACAGAATGGTGATTTTATTTTGTGTTGTAATTAGAATTTGATGCAAGCCTGTAGTTTTTAAGTTAATTTGAAGATTTGCAGTTGCATTTATTCTAGTGTCGACCTGATTTCGTAATGCCCGTGGTCTGTAAGTTTTCCAATTTGAATCCTGCTCACTGCCCACAGCTGGCAATTTGGTTTAACTTTGGATATCCCTATGGGGCTAGTTAGGGACCATCAGCAAATTACACAATGTACATGGGACAATATTTTAAAAGGTCAATTTGTAGTCCCAATTTGTAGTCCCAAATTTCAATGACTTAAAAAACTCAAACCACTGGGGCAGCAGTGTAGCCTAGTGGTTAGAGCATTGGACTAATAACTGAAAGGTTGCAAGTTCAAATCCCCGAGCTGACAAGGTACAAAATCTGTCATTCTGCCCTTGAACAGGCAGTTAACCCACTGTTCCTAGGCTGTCATTGAAAATAAGAATTTGTTCTTAACTGACTTGCCTAGTAAAATAAAGGTAATAATTGCAGAAATTCATATTCAAATATTGAAAGTATTTAAAAGATTTGTAACATGAAAATATTGTCCCACTTACATTATGTAATTTTCATTGTGTAAAATTTTTATTTGCTTTGTTGGTGGGGTTACAACTCTTAGTTTATATCACACTCTATATCACACTCTATACTCTATATCACACTCACAAACCACTCTAAAGAAAAAAATATAATAAATACAGAGAAATGATCATATTGATCACACATGATTTTGTAATAACAAAATTGGTAAAGACAAACACCCCATCCCATCCCATTCCCCCAGCCCAACATGTCTCTATCAATTTTGGAGTATGTTCTAATAACAATAACAATGTGTTATTACATTCCCCCATGAGAACCTTAAGGGAATGTTCTGTGGGAGTTGTTACAAATGTTGTGTGAACAACATTTTAGTGAACGTTAGGAAAAGATTCCACAGCCTGGTCTCATAGACTAGATAAAACATAGTAAACATAAACACAGAACACTCAAATTAGTATGTTACGTTACGTTTGGTTTGGTTACAGAAGGTTACTTAAGGGAGAAATGAAAGGGGGTGGTTGATTTTGGGTGGATGGGTGTGTGTATAACACGAACTTCTCGCAACCTAAAGATTGCGTGTTCGGATCTCATCACGGACAACTTAAGCATTTTAGCAAATTAACAACTTTGCAACTACTTACTACTTTTTAGACACTTTGTAACTACTTAGCGTGCTAACTAACCCTTCCCTAACCCTAACCTTAACCCTTTAACCTAACTCCTAACCCTAACCTTAACCCTAAACATAATTGCTAGCCTAGCTAATGTCAGCCACCTAGCTAATGTTAACATTAACCACCTAGCCACCTAGCTAATGTTAACATTAACCACCTAGCCACCTAGCTAATGTTAACATTAACCACCTACCCACCTAGCTAATGTCAGCCACATCAAATTGGAATTTGTAATACATCAAATGTATTGAAAATCCGGAACATAGTGTACAAAATGCAATTCGTAACATACCAAACGAATTGTAATTTCTAGTATATCATACAAAATGGATGATGGACGTCCACAAATGAATATATACCATATGAAACATAGCATATCATACTAAATGGACAAAGACATATTTACATTTACTATGTTCCGTCTGCCCCTGGGTCCAGGTTGCATTCCAAGGAGATTTTATTGAAAAAAAATGTTCTTAAAACCTTTTTGGGGTGATCATAAAAAAAATTGAACGTTTGTGGGACGTTATCATCCAAATATTAACTAGAACCGATTAGGAATATTAGCTAATGTCCTGAGAATGTTCTCGGTTTGCTGGGTACATATTAGATCTGATAATATGGAACAGTGCAGTAGTTTCACTACAATTCTGCATTTGTTTTTTTTCTAATTTGGGATCGTTTTGTGAGTTTCAGCACAATGGACGTCTCCACATATGTCACTTTCCATGGAAGTGATTTCAGCACCATGGACAGTACCACCAATGCAGCTTTTCATAACAAAAGTCAATGGCAGATGTTTTCTTTATTCATCAAACTCTTTATCACTTGTAACAACATACTCTACTGAATATAGAGTCATCTGTCATTGTGTGTTTATTTGTTTTTGTTTCACATTTGAGTGTTTCATTATACAGTCATTTGGTTTAATGTCATTTTGAGTATTCATCTCAAACCATATGTTACACAATCATCGGTTAAGCCTGTTTAGTCGCAGCAAATAGATTAGCTTGTCAAGCCACACCACACGAAAGGTGTTAATATAAATGAATTATGATAATTTGTCGGTCAGCGATCTATATCATGTCATGGCAGACACTGAGGCACAATAGTATAGATAACTGATAAATCCATATGAACTTGTGTAACAGAAAATCTGTCAGATGTATCTGTAAATCCTCATATTGACCGTCTTCCCAGCAGCACGCCAATGTTCTACCAAAAGCAAATGAGTTATTCCTTAGAGGAGCTAATTTTGTCATTTGTCAGGAAGATTCAGTCTGCTTGTCAATACAGCCTTGCAGCTTCAAAGCTCGCGATTCTGATGAAAAAAAAGATGTAATGAATGTGTAATTGATGGACTCGCCGATATATTTTTCATGTCCAGATAATATTAAGCCTGTCTACAGACCAATTGAAGGGGTATTTCATATCCAAAGTGAAATAATGGCTAATTAGTTCTGGAATGTAGTAGCTCTCACTCTGACGACTTACCTTCCTGAACTGAATAATTCATTTGAAGCATCTAAAATGAGTCTTTATATTAAGACACTTATATTGTGTTCCTGGTACAGCTGAAAAAAAATATTGTCTATGTGAGTGAAATTACATTCAATTTCGGGGTCAAACACACAAGCAAACATTTGTGTTTGACTTTCATACTGATTTAAATGACATTTTTTATAGAGCTTGAACATGCTTTGAGGCAGATTTGAGTCATTCATGGAAAATATCCCTTCCGCCTTCCTCTGTTTTGTCTCAATTTGAATACGGAACAAGAACAAGGCTAATTTTTATATGAGGCACAATAGTGCATCAGAAGAAGCCCTGCACAACCTTTTCCGCTCACACTTTATTTGGATAGTCCTTATTTTACATCTGTAGATGCTCTGACGATGGTCATACTATCAACAAACTGATAAGCAACTGCTTGCTTAAGGTCAGGGTTAGGTTTAGAATACAGGTAAAGGTTAAGGTTAGGATTAGGTTTAGGATTAGAATAAGGTTTAAGGTTAGGGCTAGGGTTACTAGATAGTTAGTTGAAATTATAGTCTGTAGAGCAACTACAGAGGGACTGTCCAAATATACATTTTCCTGGCTGTGATCACATTAAATTGCAATTTTTGCGTCTTGGTAATTACTTTTACCTTGAGATACTACCTGGACTACATACAGTGTCACAATCCGTCAAAAAACACAGCTGGGTGTGCAATGAAGCAAGTCTGCAAGTAAGTAGATATGTTGGCACCCCTCCCTCCTTGTTGCTGGGTTCTGTCCTGCTGTGCTACAGCAACACCTCACACTTTAGTAATTGCCCAAAAGGGTGAGAAAATGCATGCCTGTTGAACTTGGGTATTTAGGTGCTAGACAACAGTTGGCTTAATCACTCATTTCATTATTTCTTCTCATGTTTCCTTTTGAACTTGCAGGAACTTAGAGAGAACTTATTCCCTTCACTAATCCTCCGCAACTGTACTCCTAAGAAGAGGTCTTCGTTCAGCAGCGCTCCGTGGGCCTGCAGACTTGGAGCGTCTCCTCTCGACCCCACTGGAAGTGTGCAAGGATATTTGCACTGACCCAGATTTGTCATTTCTGATTTATTGAGTGGAATCACTTAACAGCAATCATGTCATCTTTTAAGAGGTGGGGGGGGTGGTATTTCAATGAAATGACGTTGAACCAACATGGAATAGATGTTGAATTGACGTCTGTGCTCAGTGAGATGTGAATTTGGTATTGAAGGGCCAGGAGAGGAGAGGAAGCTCTGCTGATTGGATAACTAGCACATTTAATCTTTACCCCTCAAGCACTTAAAGCCAAACCTATTCTTCCACACTGAGCATGGAAGATTAAGCCCAGTCCATGGACCTCCGCTGGCCAGAAGGGCAAGAAGATGAGCTCAATCAGATGAGCTAATGTTAAATCACTTTTTAAAGTTTAGGAGTTAAAAGTGCTTCTCTCTCTCTCCATTCACACGGTTAATGTGCTTGGGTTTCTCAACAAAGTGGTTCTCTCTGTGCAGTTTTTAATGGTCCCTCAGCGCCCACTGCATTTATTTTGAAAGCCGACTGAAACAGAAATTGACAAACAGCGCTAAGTTTGTGGTTTGTTTGCTTTTTTGCTATACAACATTTCCCCCAATTCTTTTTCAGCCTGAGACTTAGGCCACAATCAGTGTTGATTCATTATCTGACTGGATTGAGGCTATAACTGCTCTCCGTCTCTCCTCCTCATCAGGGTGCCTCTGTGTTCACACCCCGTCTCAATCACTTCTGAATTTCCTCCCTAAAAGCGCCTCTTCTCTTTTTCAATAAACTCTGCTCCCTGTTGGGTCAGAGAACGACTGTATCATGATGTTTTTATAAAGGGAGAGAGGGAGTGCCTATGCAGTATAACCATCCGGATGTAGTAATGAAATGAAATGTAAACAAGTAGCCTCCTTGAAGCATATGTTCTTTCATGAGTCATAATACATTCTGTAAAGATTGGTAAAGACCTCTTTTGACTACATACTGTACCGTGTCTATGAAATCCGTTTGTAAGCAAGCTGTTGCGGCTGGCGTCCATGATAGTACCTCTATCTTGGATTAGCTGTGGGGCGGAAGTCTTACCACGAGCTCCTCCTCGCCACCGACCTAGAGAGAGAGAGACAGAGCGAGAGGGACAGAGAGGGGTGTAGAGAGAGACAGACAGAGCGAGAGGGACAGAAAGGGGTGTAGAGAGAGAGAGACAGAGCGAGAGGGACAGAGAGGGGTGTAGAGAGAGACAGACAGAGCGAGAGGGACAGAGAGGGGTGTAGAGAGTGAGAGACAGAGCGAGAGGGACAGAGAGGGGTGTAGAGAGAGAGAGACAGAGTGAGAGGGACAGAGAGGGGTGTAGAGAGAGAGAGAGAGAGAGCGAGAGGGACAGAGAGGGGAGTAGAGAGAGAGAGAGAGACAGAGCGAGAGGGACAGAGAGGGGAGTAGAGAGAGAGAGAGAGAGACAGAGCGAGAGGGACAGAGAGGGGAGTAGAGAGAGAGAGAGACAGAGCGAGAGGGACAGAGAGGGGTGTAGAGAGATAGAGAGACAGAGATCGGGACAAAGAGATGAACAGAGGGGCAGAGAAAGAGATAAAAAGAGAGCAAGAGGGTGGGATTTATGGTAGAAAAACATTCCAACGGTTAACTGCAGTCAAAACAAAGGTATTTTTGCTGCTTTGCTGATCACTCATTTCTTATTGGACCATAATCTTGTTGTCAGATCTGACTAAAGCTTTGGTGATACAGATTATAGCAAGGCTCAGTGAAATTGGCATAAAATTAACTTCTAATAATGACAGTCTCCTGGGTGTGTGTTGCATTGTCTGTGTACTTGGAGTCTGTCCAGTACCCCCTCCTTCTCACATCCTCCATCTCCCCCAAGACCACCTACCCCCCTCGGGATCTGCACGGATGATCGAGCTCATTCTCCTCGCTGGCTGTTCCCCATGCATGACTGATGTTCGGTTGGATATCCTTGACTGAGTCCTGTTCTGCAGTGAGGAAGTGTGTCAGAGCACAGCCATCCCCCCAGCACCCCATAGATGTAAGCACAATCATGACCACCAGATACTGGGGAGGAGGGCTGTCCACTTGGGCCTAGCAGTAGACACTTGCCCTGCTAAAACTAAGGTGTCTCTGTGATGTACGTACCAGTATGTATATTTTGGACACAGCTACTCATTCAAGAGTTTTTCTTTATTTTTAGAATAATAGTGAAGACATCAAAACTATCACTTAGTAACTATCATGTAGTAACCAAAAAAGTGTTAAACAAATCCAAATATGTTTTAAATGAGATTCTTCAAAGTAGACACCCTTTGCCTTGATGACAGATTTGCACACTCTTGGTTATTGGAGAGAGAGAGAGAGAGAGAGAGAGAGAGAGAGGGAGAGAGAGAGAGAGAGAGAGAGAGAGAGAGAGAGAGAGAGAGAGAGAGAGAGAGAGAGAGAGAGAGAGAGAGAGAGAGAGAGAGAGAGCGAGAGAGAGAGAGAGAGAGAGAGAGAGAGAGAGAGAGAGGGAGAGAGAGAGAGAGAGAGAGAGAGAGAGAGAAAGACTGCTTTTTTTTGCATGTTTTTTCAAAAAGTTAGAATTTGATAAACTTGAATTTTTCGGCAAGGACATATACAGGATACTAACCTCCACAAAATAACCTCCACAAAATAACCTCCACTCCAAATCTGTCGCGACTCCGACCGAAGGACACTCCCCTTCCCGTTCGGGTGGCGCTCGGCGGTCGTCATCGCCGGCCTACTAGCTGCTACTGATTATTTCCTCCCCCTCCTTATGTGTTGATTGTGTGCACCTGTTTTGAGTTAGATAGTAGGCTTTATTAGTCAGCCGGCCCGCAGGGTTCCTTGTGCGGGATTAATTATTGTGATCGTCTGTTTGGTGTACTTATGTGCACGTCTATTTGGGTTTTGTGTTTTCCCATTTTGTGGGTTTTCCCTGGACGGTTTAAGTCCCCCTGTTTGGGGCATTTGTTTGTTCAGTACGCCCTGTGTTTTTGTGAGGGTTGGCTTATGTTCAGCGTTTGTGTCAGTGCATTAAAATAGCACTCCCCTGAACTCTCTGCTTCCTGCGCCTGACTCCTCACCCACTACACTCAGACCGTTACAAAATCAAAACTCCAAACCTACAACCTGATTTTGGACAGGCAACCTGGAAGCATTCCTACGTCCAAATATTCTTATTTCCAAGCTATACAACAAATGCTCTGGCA
This sequence comes from Oncorhynchus tshawytscha, assembly GCF_018296145.1. Taxonomy (NCBI): domain Eukaryota; kingdom Metazoa; phylum Chordata; class Actinopteri; order Salmoniformes; family Salmonidae; genus Oncorhynchus; species Oncorhynchus tshawytscha. The sequence continues at coordinate 9,615,796 of NC_056458.1, read as the reverse complement.
AACAAACAACAGAAACCTGAAAACACCATCCAACCTGAAACTGAGTGAGTAATGTTTAGTATGAAGCTACTTTTAAAGCCAAGAAGAAAAATACATTACAATGATAGATTTTACTTTATAAGAAATTAATGCTAAGTTAAGGTTACCAAGCTTGCTAGGACAGAACATATCTGACTGCAACTTCAATTAGACATGATGTGTGAAGTGAGAGGTGTCAATGCCCTTCAGCCCAACAATCGCAGGAGAGTTTCAAAGCCTACCCCACCCAAATGCAGAAGCCTTTGAAGCCTTTGAATACCCCCACCCAGAGGTTGTCAGACCAGACCTCTTCATTATACAACCCCACAGATGAGCAACCCCAAGCGGAAAGTAAACAGATTGTACTCCTTATAAACTCAAACAGAAAATATATACAAGAAAATAAAGGTTTTCCCAAACACAGTGTCTAAACTCTGGTGTCCAAACTAGAGGTTGACCGATTATGATTTTTCAACGCCGATACCGATACCGATTATTGGAGGACCCAAAAAAAACGATACCGATTAATTGGCCAATTTTATTTTATTTTATTTTTAATGACAGCAATACTGAATGAACACTTATTTTAACTTAATATAATACATCAATAAAATCAATTTAGCCTCAAGTAAATAATGAAACATGTTCAATTTGGTTTAAATAATACAAAAACAAATGTGTTAGAGAAGAAAGTAAAAGTGCAATATGTACTATGTGATAAAGCTAACGTTTCAGTTCCTTGCTCAGAACATATGAAAGCTGGTGGTTCCTTTAAACTCTTTAACATCATCCTTAGCTCTGGCATCTTCCCCAATATTTGGAACCAAGGACTGATCACCCCAATACACAAAGGTGGAGACAATGTGTCAACAGCAACCTTGGGAAAATCCTCTGCATTATCATTAACAGCAGATTCGTACAATTCCTCAGTGAAAACAATGTACTGACCAAATGTCAAATTGGCTTTTGACCAAATTACCGTACGACAGACCACCTATTCACCCTGCACACCCTAATTGACAAACAAACAAAAGAAAGGCAAAGTCTTCTCATGCTTTTTCTGATTTCAAAAAAGCTTTTGACTCAATTTGGCATGAGGGTCTGCTATACAAATGGATGGAAAGTGGTGTTGGGGGAAAAACATATAACATTATCAAATCCATGTGTACAAACAACAACTGTGTGTACAAACAATAATTTTATTTTGCTCCTTTGCACCCCAGTATCTCTACCTGCACATTCATCTTCTGCCGATCTACCATTACAGTGTTTAATTGCTATATTGTAATTACTTCACCACCATGGCCTATTTATTTCCTTAACTTACCTCATTTGCACTCACTGTATATAGACTTTTTGTTTTCTTTTGTTCTACTGTATTATTGACTGTATGTTTTGTTTATTCCATGTGTAACTCTGTGTTGTTGTATGTGTCGAATTGCTACACTTTATCTTGGCCAGGTCGCAGTTGCAAATGAGAACTTGTTCTCAACTAGCCTACCTGGTTAAATAAAGGTTAAATAAAAAAATATATTAAAAAATATATATATATCCACATAATTGTCCTTCCTCACGATGCCATCTATTTTGTGAAGTGCACCAGTCCCTCCTGCAACATAGCACCCCTACAACATGATGCTGCCACCCCTGTGATTCACGGTTGGGATGGTGTTCTTCGGCTTGCAAGCCTCCCCCTTTTCCTCCAAAAATGGTCATTATGGCCAAACAGTTCCATTTTTGTTTCATCAGACCAGAGGACATTTCTCCAAAAAGTACACTCTTTGTTGCCAAGTGGAGTTGCAATCCGTAGTCTGACTTTGTTATGGTGGTTTTGGAGCAGTGGCTTCTTCCTTGCTGAGTGGCCTTTCAGGTTATGTCGATATAGGACTCGTTTTACTGTGGATATAGATACCTGATACCTGTTTACTCCAGCATCTTCACAAGGTCCTTTGCTGTTGTTCTGGAATTGATTTGCACTTTTTGCACCAAAGTAAGTTCATCTCTAGGAGACAGAACACGTCTCCTTCCTGAGCGGTATGACGGCTGTGTGGTCCCATGGTGTTTATACTTGCGTACTATTGTTTGTACAGATAAACGTGATACCTTCAGGCGTTTGGAAACTGGACGAACCAGAATTGTGGAGGTCTACAATTTTTTCTTTCTGAGGTCTTGGCTGATTTCTTTTGATTTTCCCATGATGTCAAGCAAAGAGGCACTGAGTTTGAAGGTAGGCCTTGAAATACATCCACAAGTACACCTCCAATTGACTCAAATGATGTCAATTAGCCTATCAGAAGCTTCACCAGCTATGACATAATTTTCTGGAATTTTCCAAGCTGTTTAAAGGCACAGTCAACTTAGTGTATGTAAACTTCTGACCCACTGGAATTGTGATACAGTGAAATAATCTGTCTGTAAACAATTGTTGGAAAAATTACTTGGGTCATGCACAAAGTAGATGTCCTAACCGACTTGCCAAAACTATAGTTTGTTAACAAGACATTTGTGGAGTGGTTGCAAAACGAGTTTCAATGACTCCAACTTAAGTGTATGTAAACTTCCAACTTCAACTGTAGATCTTCTGCACAGATTCTGTCAGACCTGGGCCCTGACAGTAAATCTCAGTAAGACAAAAAATAATGGTGTTCCAAAAAAGGTCCAGTTGCCAGGACCACAAATACAAATTCCATCTTGACACCGTTGCACACAAAAACTATACCTACCTCGGCCTAAACATGACAAAGCTGTGTACAATATGAGAGACAAGGCAATAAGGTCCGACTATGCCATCAAAAGGAAGATAAAATTCGACATACAAATTAGGATCTGGTAAAAAAAAAAAAGGGCAACCAGTGAAGAACAAACACCATTGTAAATACAACCCATATTTATGCTTATTTAGTTTCCCTTTTGTACTTTAACCACTTGCACACCGTTACAACACTGTACAGTACATATACATAATACGACATTTGTAATGTCTTTATTCTTTTGGAACTTCTGTGAGTGTAACAATTTCTGAAACCTCCATTTCCTGAAAACACTCAACACAAAACCTAATCTTCAAGCACTATTTACATAACCTCTGACTCCTCTTGCAAAATGAAACATTCGCCTCAAAACAGTTTTACCTGTGTTCAAAATCAAACACGGCTCTCAAATCATAAACAAAGTGATCAAAATGATATACACTCTCAAGCAGTCAGTGAACAATACACCGAAAAATAGAAAACACATTGTTCAAAACATACAATTCTCAGGGAGAAGTACATTTTTTATCTAGAAAAATATTCATATTTTTCCGTCATTGTCTTTTGATGAACGAAAACATGTTTTATCATAGTAGCTCAAAATTGATCAGAAATTACTACTCTGCTTTGCTCTTTGCAATTTTGTTTTCTGTTCTTCCTCCTCCTTGTACCCCTATTTTTACAGTACTGTACCCTGCATCTCACAAACTTGTCCTTTGTCTCTGTGATAATGTAATTCTTGTTCTTTGTTGATATGAACCTGCAACCAGTCAAAATCTATTGAGCAGTCAATACTGTTAATAAATGGAAAGCACAATGTTCAGGGCCATACAATTCATCCATTGTACAGTATACAGCCTACAATGCACTGTACTACAGTATCCATTCTCAGACTTTCTCCTTCCCACCTTCAACAACCTGTTTGCTCTCTGAACTGGCTTATATTGGTTGTGTCGCATCATTTGAAACAGGTTAAATCAATTTTGAGTGGTTGTGTTCAATCAATTACATATGTTCTCTATTTGTATTTGATTGTTGCCACTTGTGTTTACCAGTACGGATGACATGTGCATTAGACTGCAGAATGTGTTTTGAGAATGAGAATGTGTTTAGAGTTTTGCTGAAAAGTCTAAGTGAGATCTGCAAATTGTGTTTTACCATGTGAAATGGTTTAAGGTATTGACAACAGACAGCATAATTAGCTAAATGAGTCCAGGCAACTGAGAACTTTGTTCAGCCAATGGGTTTTAGTGTTTTAGCAATTGAGAAAAACTGTATTATCTACTTCACTTGCTTTGGCAATGTTAAAAAATGCAGTGGGGAAATGAAATGCAGTGGGGAAAGACGGAGGGTTGAGTAACACTACAAATTCAAAGACAGTTTACATTCCTATCCTCAGGGGAGCCAAAAACATAGACTGTTGTTATACTATTGGTCTCTGCCGACTTCCCAACAACCGGATGTTCCGGTTTTCAGGAGAAATGGAAAGAGAGAATGTGATGTGACTTTTGGGCATTAACAAGGTGACACTCTATCTTAACTCCTCCACATTTACTGGATTGGTTGAAACACTGTAGAAGAGAACCTCCCCCGACAGTTTTTTAATCTTCTCATCAAGGGGATCTAGTTTCAGGAGTTTATTTTTACGCCTGCTACATTCATTTTACTATTAAACTCAATGCTGCTATTGTTTTTAATTTCGTAAAACAGCTTGTGTTTCTTAACCAGGCAAAGGGTAGCTAAGTAAGAGAGTCGCCTGTGTGAAGTGTATAATTGGAGCCGGAGACGGGGCAGAGCATGTCTGCCTGTCTGCCCACACTCATCGCTTGCTCCCCCGCAGCTCACCAGCTGATGTAGGCTGTGTGTGCCAGGTGTGGCGTGTCCTTCCCACTGCTGAACTGAACTGAACTGCACTGTGCATCTGCAATGCTAATTCTAAAAACCTCTCAATCTCTCAAACACTGTTGTTCAGTCCACTTAGTAGTCAGATTTTAGTCACAGAGATCATTTAGTCTTTTCTCATTTTATTCTCGTTTTAGTCAACTGAAATGAAAAATCTTTTTCGTTTAGTAATATTTTTTGGAGGGGTCTATATACTCAATTATAGTCTCGTCAATTTCCACAGAAAAATAGGTGACAAATTAATATTTTCATCCCTATTTTTTAAAACTAAATTAACACTGACGAAAAACAGACAGTTGACTGGTAACTCTGTGAGGATGCCATTCATTTCTCTGAGCACTCCTCTGACACAGAGCATCAAAACAACCACAGGCCAATGAACCACAGAAAACAAAAGATCAATGGATGGACCAGAAGAAGAAGAGGGGAATGTCTGGATGCTGTGGTCCTGCCAGATTGTCATGTTCTTCACTCCTATTTACATGACAAAGCGACACAAGAAAAAGAGGAGCAGGTTGGTTGTATGTTTGGACCGAGAGCAACAGCAACATCTTCTGGTGAGATATAATAGTAGTGAGCACTGATAACAGAATACTGACAGACGATACCATTCTGCTCTGCACATACCTGCCCTTATTTTCAAATTCCCACTCGAAAATAATGTCCATGTGTTTTACACCACTCAGCACACAAAAAAAAACAAGTAAGTGTTGTTCCTTGAAAAATAAGTGTTGTTCCTTGAAAAATAAGTGTTGTTCCTTGAAAAATAAGTGTTGTTCCTTGAAAAATAAGTGTTGTTTCTTCTTTAAAATGGAAATAATAACCACGGTATGAGCTATGGCCAACAAAAAGAGCAATACTTTTTCATCAAAACTGAAGAAAATTAGCCTCAATTAGCCTCTGCCTCAAATGCCCAGTCACCGTGAAGTGGAGCTTCTAATGTGATCAGAATGACTGGATGTGATCCACTGACCTTAAAGATATGTTGTTTATCAACCAATATGCAATTACTCTCACATCCTGACATTCTCTGTTGGCAACCATAATCACTGCACCGTTTGTCAATGAATACCTGCTGTCATACATGCAGTACCATCAGCTATACACCACTGCATACCACACATCACGCTTAAATAATGCATCGCAGGTGCTGTATGATTGTGTTTCACTTAGTTCCCTACAATAGCTCCTTTCCAGGGGAGCCTTGACCTGCAAGCCTGTAACATCTGTGGCACCCCCGGGGGTAGCAGGTTCGTCATGGCATCAACAAGAGTCAAGGCCCTCTATCCTGCTGAACAAGCTGCAGCGCAAGCACATAGCCGAGAGGTCGCAACCTCTTAGCGAGGTAGCGCCTTGGGGGTCGCACTGCTAATGTGGCATCCCTCCTGGGGTCACTCTCACAAGGACTCCCAGTCCCACACTGCACAGCGCTAAAAGCTCCACATGCCTCTCTCAAATACCAAATCAATTCACACATCACCAATCACTCACACTCTCTAAACCATGAGCTCAGCAACTCTCAGCTACTGAGCCTACTTTCTGTTTTGAGGAATATGACTTCCTGAAATAAGCATAATGAATCACATGTCGTGTGTCACGGCAATAAGCTCAGAGTACCAGACACTGTCTGAAAATGTGTCAGCAGGAGGTGGGAGCTCCATGTGGCAAGCTGGTCTGTCCTCATTACCAGTTCAATACAGCCGAATGGAAAGCCATTCTCACCTGGTCGGCAGTAGCTTCTGGGGATGGAAAGATCCACCCGTCTGTAAAACTTCTCTCCGCCATTGGTAAACCATGAATGCACTTCAGCACGACAGAGCCACGTTGTTCCTCCTTACATACTTTCAAGCCTCATTGACAAGAGATCAAGAGACTAACCAACAATGACGATTACCAACAATGACGAGACGGCCTACAGGGAGGAGGTGAGGGCCCTCGGAGTGTGGTGTCAGGAAAACAACCTCTCACTCAACGTCAACAAAACAAAGGAGATGATTGTGGACTTCAGGAAACAGCAGAGGAAGCACGCCCCTATCCACACCGAAGGGACAGCAGTGGAGAAGGTGGAAAGTTTTAAGTTCCTCGGCGTACACATCACAGACAAACTCAAATGATCCACCCACACAGACGGTGTGGTGAAGAAGGCGCAACAGCGCCTCTTCAACCTCAGGAGGCTGAAGAAATTTGTCTTGTCACATAAAACCCTGACAAACTTTTACAGATGCACAATCGAGAGCATCCTGTATCACAGCCTGGTACGGCAACTGACCTGCCCTCAACCACAGGGCTCTCCAGGGGGTGGTGCGGTCTGCACAATACATCACGTCACAACACATCACAACACATCACTGGGGGCAAACTACCAAAAAGATCATCAAGGACAACAACCACCCGAGCCACTGCCTGTTCACGCCGTTACCATCCAGAAGGCGAGGTCCGTACAGGTGCATCAAAGCTGGGAGCGAGAGACCAAAAAACATCTTCTATCTCAAGGCCATCAGACTATATTTATATGTACATATTCTCATTCACCCCTTTAGATTTGTGTGTATTGGTTAGTTGTTGGGAAATTGTTAGATTACTTGTTAGATATTACTGCACAGTCAGAACTAGAAGCACAAGCATTTCACTACCCTCGCATTAACATCTGCTAACCACATGTATGTGACCAATAAAATTTGATTTGATTTGAGAGAATAGAGGATAGAAAGAAATTCACCAGTTCACCAACTCCTTTTTGCCTCGCTCCCCCTCCCATTCTGTCTTCCTCACTTGAGAGACCTTTAAATCAAGAAGATGAGGAGCTCAATGGAGTGTATCTGAGCCACGTCCTGCACAGGGTACCTATGGAGGTGTAAGGGGGCTAGCCTTCGCGCAGGCCCTCCTCTTAGATTGATGCTTCCCGCTCACATGATTTTAATCTCTACAATGGCCGTAGCTGGATAGCCCATAGATCTCGTCATGAGTAGACAAATAAAGACTCGTGGCCCAGTCTCCCACCAAGTGCCTGTCCCTCACAGATTACACCAATGGAACACAACAGAAGAGAATGCACTGAAATGGTTTAAAGGACATTCACTATTCCATTGTCAAAATCCTTACTTGGTATGCAAAGGTCCTCTGTAATCCATATGTACACTGATATTTTTCCACCTTTAATATTTGTATAATTATGTTATACCACTGCTGTCCATGAATGCCAACAAACGAGTAACTGCTATAATTTCATGCATAATAGTGTCTTGTTAGCAGAACAACGTTTGGAATCAGAGAAAATGTGAAGGTGTGCATGTTTTCATGTGAGAAATAACTTACTGTAGGTGTGCATGTGGGGGATTCCACATAAACTGGGGAACTTAAATAACAGCTAGCAAACTAAAGAGCAGGACACAGAGGAGAGGGATGGGGGGGAAATGTGGAGAAAGTACAGAAATGGTTCCACAGATAGCAGAGAGGTGGGGGGAAATGTGGAGAAAGTACAGAAATGGTTCCACAGATAGCAGAGAGGTGGGGGAATGTGTGGAGAAAGTACAGAAATGGTTCCACAGATAGCAGAGAGGTGGGGGGAAATGTGGAGAAAGTACAGAAATGGTTCCACAGATAGCAGAGAGGTGGGGGAAATGTGGAGAAAGTACAGAAATGGTTCCACAGATAGCAGAGAGGTGGGGGAAATGTGGAGAAAGTACAGAAATGGTTCCACAGATAGCAGAGAGGTGGGGGAAATGTGGAGAAAGTACAGAAATGGTTCCACAGATAGCAGAGAGGTGGGGGAAATGTGGAGAAAGTTCAGAAATGGTTCCACGTGTGGAGAAATACAGAAATGGTTCCACAGATAGCAGAGAGGTGGGGGGAAATGTGGAGAAAGTACAGAAATGGTTCCACAGATAGCAGAGAGGTGGGGGAAATGTGGAGAAAGTACAGAAATGGTTCCACAGATAGCAGAGAGGTGGGGGAAATGTGGAGAAAGGAAAGGTGGGGGAAATGTGGAGAAAGTACAGAAATGGTTCCACAGATAGCAGAGAGGTGGGGGAAATGTGGAGAAAGTACAGAAATGGTTCCACAGATAGCAGAGAGGTGGGGGAAATGTGGAGAAAGTACAGAAAGAGAAAGTACAGAAATGGTTCCACAGATAGCAGAGAGGTGGGGGGAAATGTGGAGAAAGTTCAGAAATGGTTCCACAGATAGCAGAGGTGGGGGAAATGTGGAGAAAGTACAGAAATGGTTCCACAGATAGCAGAGAGGTGGGGGGAAATGTGGAGAAAGTACAGAAATGGTTCCACAGATAGCAGAGAGGTGGGGGAAATGTGGAGAAAGTACAGAAATGGTTCCACAGATAGCAGAGAGGTGGGGGAAATGTGGAGAAAGTACAGAAATGGTTCCACAGATAGCAGAGAGGTGGGGGAATGTGGAGGAGAAAAAGTAGCAGAGAGAAATGTACAGAAATTCCACAGATAGCAGAGAGGTGGGGGGGAAATGTGGAGAAAGTACAGAAATGGTTCCACAGATAGCAGAGAGGTGGGGGGAAATGTGGAGAAAGTACAGAAATGGTTCCACAGATAGCAGAGAGGAGGGGGGAAATGTGGAGAAATACAGAAATGGTTCCACAGATAGCAGAGAGGTGGGGGAAATGTGGAGAAAGTACAGAAATGGTTCCACAGATAGCAGAGAGGTGGGGGGAAATGTGGAGAAAGTTCAGAAATGGTTCCACAGATAGCAGAGAGGTGGGGGGAACGTGTGGAGAAAGTACAGAAATGGTTCCACAGATAGCAGAGAGGTGGGGGAAATGTGGAGAAAGTACAGAAATGGTTCCACAGATAGCAGAGAGGTGGGGGAAATGTGGAGAAAGTACAGAAATGGTTCCACAGATAGCAGAGAGGTGGGGGAAATGTGGAGAAAGTTCAGAAATGGTTCCACAGATAGCAGAGAGGTGGGGGGAACGTGTGGAGAAAGTACAGAAATGATTCCACAGATAGCAGAGAGGTGGGGGGAACGTGTGGAGAAAGTACAGAAATGGTTCCACAGATAGCAGAGAGACTCCAGGGAGCAGTGAGGGAGAAAAGGTACAATCTGGTTTCCCAGCGACTGCCTCTAACTTCTCCCTCTGATTGCAGAGAGGGTCCGGAACAGCCGTCAGAAGAGATATGAGACACAAAGATGAACAGTGTGTACTTTAATGTGATTGTGGGCAAAAAGCCAGTTTGAGGAGATGCGTAAGCATTGCAGGGGGAAAATCCCACCATACTTGTTCTATTCCTGTTATCTTCCTCTCTTTTCTGGTAGAACTGTTGCAATTGGGATTTCTAGTTGGAAGCCTTGTATAATATGTTACTACTTATTGCTCTGTAAAACACATTTCCAACTGGTTTGGAGGGAAATGTTTCACAAGTAAAACCTCAACATCAAACATTTAAGAGGGGGTGGAGGTACGGTATATCATAGAAAGAGTATATGGATTTTGACATGTTTAGGTCAGGGTGGTTCAGTGGTTTGTCTTATTGGACAGGTGTTATTAATAGTTCTAATGATATGTGGCGGGTGGCAGAGAGGGGAGAGGCTGGGAACGATGGAGTGTGGAAGTGGAGCATCATGCTGCAGCAGCTCATAGAGCCCGGGTCTCTCTCTGTCTCATCACTGCTGCCTCCTGAGGAGCAGACAGAGGGAACCAGGAACAGGCCGTTCCGCTGTATTGACTTTAATTTGTTGAAAGTGCCTGATACAGCAAAACATATTTTATTTATTTGCTTGGTAAAGCCCCCACCCCATCAAATGAACCACTGAACCTGAGAATAGCCTGCCAGACGCTCCTTAAATCTCTCCCGTTCCGTTTTTTATTTCCACGAGTCGCCTTTTCTTCTCTTTTGTCTTCAAGGAGAGGCTTTTGGAGAACAGGAAATGGAACATGATAAGCAGCTCTAATTCCTTATTTTACATGCAGGCATCATTGGTGATACAGCATTCTCTTTGTTATTAGACTGCAACCAGTAGGTGTCTTCATTTGGATAGATTCCACAATGACATGTTTTAGGTGAACTAAAGCATTACATCCTAGACAATTACATCCAACTTTGCATACCATAGCATGTACCATGGTATTTTTGACCCACACTCTTTCGTGGCCCAAACAGAGAAATGGCATCACCACAATGCTCTTCCGACCCTGGAACCTCAATTGATTGTGTTTGGTATTGACCCAACAGAGGCAGACAAAGATCCTGCCAGAGTGGGGGAGACGACTGTTTCTCCTACATCTTTGGTATGATCTCTTTAGCTGCGGCTCGGTGAAGCGACCACCATATCGAACAAGGCCAAACACTACCTGGCTGTCAATACAAACACAAGGCTGACTGAGGCATGTAAGTGAGGTCGGGAGCGAGTGCACAGTTCATTCTGAAACTCACAAATCCGAGATCTCTCAGTAGAACAGTGATGTCGCTTAACTTGTCCATTGCAAACAAACACATTGGTCATGCAAGGAACAATTAGGAACAAAAGATTCTAAGGAGCAGAGATTGTGATCTACAGTGATATGGGTCAGAGGTCAAGTATCTCATATCCTGTCTTTCCAGATGAAGAGGAGTCTGTGACGGCCTCTCATTTCCTGTTCCAGCTCACATCACTCAATGGATTGACCATGCATGATGTGCTTCCCTTGCGGCCTGTAGTAGACTAATAGGGGATTGCCACCAGATCTAGTTTAGCTGCTACACGCTGAGTATAGTGGCACAGTACAGAAATAGAAGGAGCGATAATTGAAAGAATCAATATTGCACAGTGCCATTATGTGGAGTGCATTTCACATTGCGTTGCCGATCAAATGACATATTCAATATTCGCTGTAGATAACCATGCCAACGATAAGCTTTGAGTTGTTCTTCCCAGAGGAGAAATGGAGTCTGTGGCTACTGGCTGGTGATGTCATACGCCCTGTCCATCTTCAGGGTTAGAAATCTCTTTACATCATATCAGTTCAAGTCAAAAAGCCTCTCTAATTCCAGGGCATCCAAGAGACAGTACACTACCCATCCGCCCATGGGAGGGCACACGTCCCATCCCTCTCACAGACGGAAATATAAATCAACTTGTCTTATCACGCACACAGTCATACTGGTCTCACATCAAGAAATGACTTTGATTTAAACTAAAGACCTCTTGTTACAGTGGCCTATATGTTCTAACCCACTTCCGGGCCATTTGTTTTTTTTGTGTGGGGTGATGGGGACCTAATTCAAAGCGACACCCCGTCTTCGTGACACAGGAAGTGCAGTTACAGTGGCACGCTTGGGGCTCAGTGGTTGCCTTGCAGAGTTCACAAAAGGCTCTTCTACCTCTCTCTGTTATTCGGGACAATTTGATCTGTGTAAGAGGGCTGAAAGGCACTTCTGCTTCATTTGTTGACAAAATGTTTGCATGGTGTTGTTTCGTCACAATCACAGTAATGGCATCTGCAGTTATAATGTCATTTCTTCTTCATCATGATGAAGTGGGTTGACTGGGCTGTGACAGGACATCTTAAACACACGCGGGGAGAGAGTTACTAAAGTTCAGATTTTCCCAGTTGATGATTCAGCAAAAGTTTTTCCGAGAGTTCTTGTAGACTCAGAGCATACTGTTGACGCTTTCCTCACAGATTGGCAGCCGCCATAGAGAGAGCAAAAGAGGTCAACATGTAGATTGAGCTGCTATTAAAATGTTTACTGCCACCAGAGAAGAAATAGATCTCCCTCTCTATACTTGAGACAGACACACAGACAAACACACACAGGGGCGTCATGCATCCATTATTTTAGAGGAGGCATTAAGTACATGAGGATCATGAGGAGGGAGTTCTGGAATTCAGAGAATTTAGCTTTTTTTTTTACACCAGAAGCACACTTTGTCCTGCAATCTAGAGCCATAATCATTACGCCTAATTGTATGTCAAAAAATATATGTATATTTTTCTGCATAGGTAAGCATAACTCTTCACCTGTTCAATTGTCATTTTATTGAATGATATTGATTCTTTAAGAAGTTTTATGCCTTGAGTACAACTGCCACAAAGGTATATAGTATACCATAACCCAATAATTAAAGGCCCACCTCAGAGGAAGTTGCCGCACTTATTTCGAATAATTCCTGTCTTCAACATGCACCTCGAAATAAGATTAAGCAATTAGCCCATTACATTAATTATCTGACTCCATAAAGATAAATTGCAATATGCAAGACTATAGTTGAGTTGCTGGACTTGAAATGCCTCAGAATTCATTCTAAATAAAAATGTATTTAACTGTCAAATGAATGGATTCACATACAAGTCATAAAGCCTAAGTTACAAAGCATTACCATGCATTTACAAGGCATTATTTTAAGCATGATCAGAGAGAGAGAGACAAAGAAACTGGGGCTTGAGCCATGGCCCATAGCTCATGGGAGAGGGAGAGAGAGAGAGAAAGAAAGGGTGTAGGAATCTCACCACCGCAGACCAGGAACAAAAAAGAGAACGAGACAATGAAGATAAGACCCTTTTATCATATCTGAGTTGTTTGGACTCCAAATCTGAGTTGTTGACGAATAGCATTACTGTAAAGTTAACTTCCAATCAGACATCAGACCTACAAAACTTTTAGACAACAGATCCTCTGCTACCCAGAGGTGTGACAATGGGGGTTGGTAAAATACCGAGGCATTCCTAAGACAACACAGAGAGTGCTGAGTTCCTAAGACAACACAGAGAGTGCTGAGTTCCTAAGACAACACAGAGAGTGCTGAGTTCCTAAGACAACACAGAGAGTGCTGAGTTCCTAAGACAACACAGAGAGTGCTGAGTTTAAGACAACACTAAGACTAAGACACAGAGAGTGCTGAGTTCCTAAGACAACACAGAGAGTGCTGAGTTCCTAAGACAACACAGAGAGTGCTGAGTTCCTAAGACAACACAGAGAGTGCTGAGTTCCTAAGACAACACAGAGAGTGCTGAGTTCCTAAGACAACACAGAGAGTGCTGAGTTCCTAAGACAACACAGAGAGTGCTGAGTTCCTAAGACAACACAGAGAGTGCTGAGTTCCTAAGACAACACAGAGGAAATTCTTGCATACAGAATAAAGAGACACTTCGGGGTATGCCCTACAAAAATGATTCTTTCAGACAAAGACCGCCAGCCTACCTGTCAAGAGATGAGTCTCAGCTAAACCATGCATATACAAGCTGTTGACTTGTTGAGGGTTGACGTTTGTCTGACTCTTGCCATTAATTCCAGTGAAACCGTGTTGGATTCCAGACATCATTAATATTTGGACACATGCACACTGACATTATCAAATAGCTCTATTCTTCGTTCTCTCTGTTATCATTTCAGCAAGCTAGCAAGCTATATATCAATGCATTATTTAATTTGTGCAGCTATACACACCCTGTTCAAAACATTAGGAACACCTTCCTAATATTGAGATGCACCTCCTTTTGCCCTCAGAACAGCCTAAGTTCATCGGGGCATTGACTACAAGGTGTATAAAGTGTTCCACAGGGATGCTGGCCCACATCCTTGCTGTCTCTGCCTGGCCGGCTCCCCTCTCTCCACTGTGATTCTCTGCCTCTGACCCTATTACGGGAGCTGAGTCACTGGCTTGCTTGCACTCTGCCATCCTTCCTATCCTCTGGCTTGTGCGGTGGGGGAGATCTTCGTGGGCTATACTCAGCCTTGTCTCAGGGTAGTAAGTTAGTGGTCTGTTGATATCCCTTTGGTGGTGTGGGGGCTGTGCTTTGGCAAAGTAGGTGAGGTTATATTCTCCTTGGTTGGCCCTGTCTGGGAGTTTCTGCTGTTCTGCCTGCGGCTATGGAACCCTGACCTGTTCACCGGTCATGTTACCTTGTCCCAGACCTGCTGTTTCTACCCTCTCCCGTGCCTGCTGTCTCAAATCAAATCAAATCAAATTTATTTATATAGCCCTTCGTACATCAGCTGATATCTCAAAGTGCTGTACAGAAACCCAGCCTAAAACCCCAAACAGCAAGCAATGCAGGTGTAGAAGCACGGTGGCTAGGAAAAACTCCCTAGAAAGGCCAAAACCTAGGAAGAAACCTAGAGAGGAACCAGGCTATGTGGGGTGGCCAGTCCTCTTCTGGCTGTGCCGGGTGGAGATTATAACAGAACATGGCCAAGATGTTCAAATGTTCATAAATGACCAGCATGGTCGAATAATAATAAGGCAGAACAGTTGAAACTGGAGCAGCAGCACAGTCAGGTGGAAGTTGAAACTGGAGCAGCAGCATGGCCAGGTGGACTGGGGACAGCAAGGAGTCATCATGTCAGGTAGTCCTGGGGCATGGTCCTAGGGCTCAGGTCAGTTGAAACTGGAACAGCAGCATGGCCAGGTGGACTGGGGACAGCAAGGAGTCATCATGTCAGGTAGTCCTGGAGCTCAGGTCCTAGGGCTCAGGTCCTCCGAGAGAGAGAAAGAAAGAGAGAAGGAGAGAATTAGAGAACGCACACTTAGATTCACACAGGACACCGAATAGGACAGGAGAAGTACTCCAGATATAACAAACTGACCCCAGCCCCCCAACACATAAACTACTGCAGCATAAATACTGAGTCTCGACCTTTGAATGCTGGGCTATGAAAAGCCAACTGACATTTACTCCTGAGGTGCTGACCTGTTGCACCCTCTATGTCCACTGTGATTATTTTTATGAACATTTTAATATCTTGAACGCCTCAGGGCCTTGTTCCTCTCTAGGTTTTTTCCTAGGTTTCTGACTTTCTAGGGAGCCTATGGATAGCCTAACTAGTGAACGGTTTGGTAATATGGATAGCCTAACTAGTGAACGGTTTGGTAATATGGATAGCCTAACTAGTGAACGGTTTGGTAATATGGATAGCCTAACTAGTGAACGGTTTGGTAATATGGATAGCCTAACTAGTGAACAGTTTGGTAATATGGATAGCCTAACTAGTGAACAGTTTGGTAATATGGATAGCCTAACTAGTGAACGGTTTGGTAATATGGATAGCCTAACTAGTGAACGGTTTGGTAATATGGATAGCCTAACTAGTGAACAGTTTGGAGCATTATTGGATGGACTACGATCATTTGCTGGTAAAAAAAATGGGAGGTGCAAAAACAAAGGCTTGAACCCCCTATTTGAATTTGCTCCATATGACCAGGTTTGTCACTAGTTAACACAGCCATAAACCCACACTCATAAACCCTAACCTTAAATTAAGACCAAAAAGCTCATGTTTGTTTTCATGAATTTGTACGATATAGCCAATTTTGACATTGTGGCTGTTTTATCTAGTTGAAACCCAAGTGTAGGCGACAGAGAAAAGCTGTTAGGCTCTCAGAAGAGAATAGGAATAACTTTGTAGCAGGTGCTTCTGATTTAATAAACATTGCCATGCTGGTGGGTGGTAACATTGAAATAAAAACCAGCCCTGAAACTAAATGTAGGCTGAAAATAATTTGCATGTCATCTCATTGGAAAAGACCAGTAAGACTCAGAAACATCCGAAGTCACACATTCGGATTTGGCACCTCAAGCCCAAATATATCCTACTTTGAGTAAAACAATGACTTATTGACAAACATCGTTGTGCAACATCACGGGTAAGCTCTGGCCATCGTCTTTCAGCTCGAAAAAGGATTTCTACTGGTGTGAGCGGTCAAAGCAATTTTAGTATTTTCTAAAGTCTAGCAAGCTTGCCAGCAGGCATACCAGCTAAGATAGTTAGACAAGCTACTCTAACTTGATTGATAGCCTGAAAAGGCTTGGTAGCTAGTTATGAGGTTGGGGGATTGGGAACCTACACTATCTAGCTGGCTAGCTAAAGCCAACTTAATAAAATTGCTAGGTGGCTAGTTTTACGGAGATATTTGTATTTTTTATTAATCAAGAAGGAATCAATAGGTTATATAGTTTGATCAAATGAATTTCCTACTCATCACCGCCAGCTAAAATTAAATAAAAACACTGTGTGGCACTTGACAGTCGACACTCTGTCCTCCGCTACTGACTATACTGTTTGCACGCACTAGAGTATCTAGCATCCTGCCTAGCATATATTTTTATATCTTGGAAGGAGAATGGTCTGGTCCAGTCAGTGTACCCCCTCCGCAAAATAAAACTGGCAGATCTATTTATAAATAATTATGATAAAACGTTGGCTTAAAAATTGCGTCTAAGTAAATCATTTCACATCTGAATGCAGAATAACCATATATATTTAAAAAGAAAATGTATGACTTTTTTATCTGAGGGGGCACGTGCCCTTGTGCCCCCTATGGGCATGACTCCTCTGCACACACACTCCAACCAACCATGGCTTCAAATGTTGATGCACCATGGTACCTGGGAGGCACATTTGGATCCTTTTCAGCAGGGTAAACCGACCGTAACTCCCTCTATTCTTGGTGCTCTCCAGTGACAGTGTGACAAAAAGGCCTTCCCTTCATACATGGAGCCACTTACGTGAAATCACTCCAAACAGTGGCACATTTGTTGCACTTGACTAATGTTTAACAGGACATGGAAAATGCTAATTGTTCAAAAGGGTAGGTGGACTGCATTCATTTCAGCTTAGCTCAACTCACTGCAACAAAAGGCTACTTTCTGCAGCCCAACTGAAGGAACAAGAGGCTGACTGGGCACCAGTGTTATCTTCCCTCCAGACGATGACAAGTGAACCAAGCAGCCACATCTTGACTCATCTGACTGAACCACATAGTCATGTTTCCTGCATTTAAATAAAAAAATCCAAACACAACTCACTAAACTGGGGAGGTTTGTCAAGCTGAGACGGTTGACTGGAGGAGTGTGGGCCAGAGTTTTAGGTCTGGGACCAGAGAGTCATGCTCCTGAACACAGACAGGGGGAAGTGTCACAGCTCACTCATCCTCTCACTGTCGTGTCCCATTAGGGGAGCTGCTGCTGGTGTATCTGAAGTGTGCACCTGTTCATCTACCCTCTCATATCTCATTTTATATACTTCTAGAAAATGGAAGTCATCAAATGTTTTACTGGCACTCTGCCGTCATGTGGTCAATGTACCTCTACATCGCCAAGGCTATGAATGATGGCTAATAAAACTAGCATAGAGGAAATGAGGAGATAGGCTCAGAATATGTCCATCCAAAGCATTTTTTTTTTAAATATGATTTTTTAAACTCGGGAAACGCAACATAGACAGTAAATGCAATAGGGTTAGATCTCTGGGAGTGAATAACATGTCGCCATGGTTCAGGCCTGGGAAATGCAATCACATTTTAGTATTCACTTCAACTCCTGCCTCACCTGTAACTGCCACATTCATCTTTCTTTTGTTTTTTTTGTTCATGTGTGCTGTGATTTACGACAGCACAGAATGTTTATTCAATTGAAATAACTCAACAAAACAGGGGAAGCTGCTACTGACTGCCCACGGTGAGCAAAAAACTGCATCAGGACTTAACGCCGAACGGGAAACCATTTCTCTAATGGATTAATACATCTCAGACTAAATCAAAGACGTAAATACTTTTAGAGTTTATAGCTTGGGAACCAAAAGACAGCGAGGGCTTTGAAAGATGAAGGTCCTCTTGGTGGGAGAGGTGGTGATTTAAACACTCTTCAGGCCATGAGTTGGAAATGGTAAATGAACACAGGCTCCAAAAAGATCAGGATCCAAAACGTAGCCCAAAAATTGCAAAAAGAATATGGGTTAACAGTAACATATTATCTATGTATGCAATATCTGGAATTAATCTGAGGGGGAATCATATTTTTTTCTCTTGTTATATTCAGCCATTTTTAGTAAGTGTATTTTAGTCTTTGGGACAAGAACAGGGAGCCCAGTGTGAAGCCTCTGGAGTGATGTTAGTGAGGGATGTCCTTCAACACAGCCTAGAGGGGAAGATGAGAACATAGACCCACATATCAGGTGATATCTCTGGGGACAGGGGGGATGGAAATGGTTGACTGACCTGTATAAATAAGGGGAGGAGAGAGAGAGAGAGAGAGAGCGAGCGAGAGAACAAGAGAGAACAACAGAGAGAGAGAGTATGAAATGAGAGAGGAGGGGCATTTACTGCCTGACTCTAAGCTTAAAATAGCATCATTGTCTAGACGCTCAACTCCCAACCGGGAATTAACAAAATACACTTTGGGGAATTAAGAAAAGCACATCCTGTAAAATTAACATTTACAGTTTTTCTCCCAGGGGCCAAGTAAAATGGCATCTGGTTTTCACTGAGGCACTTTAAGAGCAGTGTGTGTGTGTTTGCAGAGGACAGTGTCCGATGGGCCCCTGACTATTTCAGAGATAGTCATTAAGCACTGTCACTATCTGGGACGTGACTGTTCATCAAGACCTCACCCTGAAGCTAGAAATGCACTTGTGTGCCGTACTCTGTGTCCGCCTCAGCCAACTCCCTGTTGTGTCCCATCAAGGGCTGGCCTTACACCCCCGCTCCCATTCCCCCACCCTGACCTCCATACACACTCTGATTTATAGGGGCTTGCAGTTTTTCACTCCTCTCACTCAATAAAAGGTGCACTTCTTCCAGAACTAATAAACACCGAAATGATGGGAGGGGAACTGCTGTGATTGCGGTGGAGCGGCACCTTCTCTATATCTCTGTGTGTTTGCCTCACATCCTCCACAACCAGAGGGGCTTCACAGTAATAGGACCAATTACCCATAAGACTAACCAGATTGCAACCTGCATGTGAATATAGGTAAATATACAGGATCTGGTACGATAAAGTAATCAACGTTTTTTAACTGTTGTGTTAGATATGTGCTGAAAATGTAGGGCTGTATCCCTACATGTCGTGCAAGCAGCAGCGGCGGCCCCTTGATGTGTAAAAGTAGGCTTGCACTGCCCCCTTGTGGAAATACATGTTTGTCATACCATTGTTTGACGATGATTGAGAATTATGATGACATGACGTCAACTCCATCAACATCGATTCCATAGTAGGGGCCATATTAGTTATCTAAAAACAAACTACATTTATGCAAATTACACATTTTTGTGTCAAATTAAAATTACACGATAATGCTCTCCTCTACTTCTCCCTCCTGTCCAGTGTCACCTCCAAAACGGTCTAAGACTTAATGAGGAACCTACTGCACCTGCATTTCTCCAGTAATAGCGAGGGAAGTTTTGTTTCAAATGCCTCTATTTCATATAAACATTTGCAGCATATTTACAGATTAATAGTCCTAGTTTGTAGTGCTAACGGAGAAAGACCAGCAGCGTTCTTTCCAGCACAAACAATGGGATACGACAATGTGGCTATTTCCATCCATAGAGTGAATTACAGCTGATGCGTGTCCATCACACCACTGTCCCTTGCTCGAGTCCTTGGGGGATGGAAAGAGGCTGTCTACTGTAAACGGGATGATGTCATGGCCACTGGTCTCGCACAAGGATTCCATAGCAACAGCAGATTGTGAGAGAGAGAAAAGGGAAAGCCAAACAAGACTTGGAAAACTGGAGTCATCAGTCCAAACATCCAATCTGAGAAACATTCAGTCCTCAACGTGAGGCCTCTACTGCAGAATAGTGAAGGATGGGGTAGAATTTGCTTAAATATTTGATCTTGTCTCTATTTTAATTGTAATTATTGCTTGGAATAGGTCCACCGACCATAGATGTTCCCCTCTGGATTAGATTGCAATGGCAGTACTTCGATAAATCTACAACAAATTAGTCTGATGCACTTTTTCTTCTAAATGCTTAATTTGTGGCATTGGTAACGAATGACACCTGAAACATAATTCCCTTATAATGTAACATGTTAAAGTCATCTGAAAGGTTTAACAGGGGATGACTTTAGCCATTTATCTATTCTGAAGCAATATATTACAGTTCTATAACCTAGGTCGGGCTGAGGCAGAAGTCACCATGAATTACAGCAGGCAGCAATGGTGCAGACAGTTCCCGGTCAGCAGTTTATCGTAATCAACCTGTCACCCAACCTCCGTTTCCCGAGAATCATGGGTTCCCTTCCCTCCACCCCTATATTGGAGAGTCTCGGATCCACAGTGAATGATGCAAGCAATGCCATCTCACATTAGCAATTCTATGCTGTGTAGGCAAACACCATCCACAGAGAATCACTGATGTGAGCATCTGTGTTGGGTTGTTGATGAAAATGTGATTACACAAAACCAAGTAAGAATCCAGCACATATTTACTCCAGTAATCTGGCCATTTCAGCATCTGTTGTCTTTCATTTTTGAGATGCAAAAAGCCTTGTATCTCTGAGAACAATGCCTCTACCTAGTGGAATACCAAATAAGGTTTGTGGATGGTTGAGGATGTAATGAGGGTAATTATTACTGTGATTAGAATGGCAGCCAAAGCACTCAGATTGCCAGATTTCAAGTGAGCTTTAGAGACATTAAATCTAATGTTATCAAAACGCCTTAATACCGTATACATCGCCTGACGTACATGATGCCTTGCAGTTGCCACTGATTTCTGGTTGGCATTACTGTTAAAAAGGCCTTCTATAGTTCCTCTCACAAAGCAACTTTTTCACCTCACGGAAAGCTATTTCAGCATTGTGAGGCATCACTCAATAAGACCATAATGAAGATGGCTCAGGAAATTGCTCGTTCCATCTCCCTGACGTGAGCGCTGCGGCATGACTCAGCCAGAATACTGAACCACTCCAGCTGATGGGCAAAGCTGTTCCTATAGCAACTCTCAGACACACAGAGATGATCAGAAGATAATATTTTCAAACCTTGTCTACATTATTTGTTTCCATTTCTATAGTACACACACAGAACCAGGCCACCTGAAAATTTTTATTATTATTTTAACCAATCAACGTCAAAATGTGCTGTTGGTGCCATGCTGACCTATCCCTGAACTAAAAACAACATTTACTTTTGATTGTGTTTGGTGTAATGATAGATGAAGCCAGTCATTACTTAAACTGCTCGCCCAATTTTTTAGATTTGGAACTGGTATGGCTTCAGTCAACTGACACAAACATTTAAGACGGTGAGTCATAAAGAGAAAAATCTGTTTAATCCCTCAAAACAACAGAACCTGTACAAGCATGACAAGGCACACAATGACTAAGCAATGGCTGCTAAATAAGCTACGATGGTTACACCATACATTCACATGTGGACATCGTTTAGCTAACAACGCTGTATTTTCCAAACGGATATAAAGCAATATCCCATCTCCCCCATCTCGTATGAAATAGTTAATTACAAAAATTGTCTCTCTGCCCTTCTATGAGAATCAACATTTGAGGTTTTCAGACAAAATGCCTCACTCAGGACTCAAAACTCTGCAGGAGAGGACAAAGTTAATGGTTTGGAACATTTCCATGAAATACCTTATGAAAACATTCATAAGTACAAGAAATCCAATAGCTGTCAAAGGAGATGGCTTTGATTTAACTTGGAGCACAAATAAAGCATGACATATTGCAACATAGAAATTGAAAAACTTTTTTTTTTAAAACTTTATAATAAGCAAATACCTGGATATACTATGTTGTAACATTTTGAATTGGCAATTCACACGGGACATCCTTTCATGCTCACAGGACATTGCACCATCCATTCAAAATATAAATATATCAGCAATATGGAAAAACACATCCAATAATCAGAGCCAAAGAACTAAAATAAAGAGAAATAGTGACATGTTCTCATAAATACAGTAGTGTTTAATAGTACACAGAGGATGACAGGAAAACACTCCCTAAGGTGTGTGTGGTGGCATTCAGTTAGCAATGAGGAGATTCACTTAGTCACTTGCTCTCGTGTTAGAAGGTCTATGGCACTATGAGGAACATGTCAACATTACCCCTTTTTCTCCCCAATTTCGTGATATCCAAATTGGTAGTTATAGTCTTGTCCCATCGCTGCAACTCCCGTAAGGACTAGGGAGAGGCAAAGGTCGAGAGCCATGCGTCCTCCGAAACATGACTCTGCCAAGCCGCACTGCTTCTTGACACACTGCTCGCTTAACCCAGAAGCACCAATGTGTCGGAAGAAACACAGTACAGCTGGCGACCGAAGTCAGCGTGCACTGCGCCCAGGCCACCACAAGGAGTCGCTAGAACGCAATGGGACATACCGGCCGGCCAAACCCTCCCCTAACCCGGACGACGCTGGGCCAATTGTGTGCCGCCTCATGGGCCTTCCGGTCGCGGCCGGCTGCGACACAGCCCGGGATTGAACCCGGGTCTGTAGTGACGCCTCAAGCACTGCAATGCAGTGCTTTAGACTGCTGCGCCACTCGGTAGGCCCACGTGTCTATTTCTTAACTCTCTCCCTCTCACATGGTTGCCAACTCCTGAGTTAGTCTCTCTTTCTCCAGCTGCAGCTCAATGATGTTCTGTTTGTTCTGCTCCAGACGATCCTCCAGCCACTGCAGCAGGGGACCACTCACAGCAGACATCTGGCTGCACAGGTTCTTAGTGAAGACTGAAACGCACACACACACACACACGTCAAGTGGAGTAAGAAAGCAGTCAAGACATGGATGCATCGTTGGGGATATTAATATGCATACTGACACAATTAAATATCAGTTATCAACAAATACATAGAGACCAACCTGAGCCATTGTGTATCTTCGTGATCGGATCCAGTTGAGTTAAGCTGCAAAGAAATGAAATCCTGAAATTACTCTTAACAATGAGCAATACACAATGAGCTGCCTTGAGTTCCTAGTATTTTCTTCTGAAACCAGTCTTTGCTGCAAGACAATTTTGTTTATTATGGTAGACAAAGGGGAAATATCTTCTGCGTGGCAAAGGCAATTGCAGAGGGGGCTCAACACACTCCAAATCAGAGGTACCTACCAGTTAGTCTTGCGGGGCCATCCATCCAAATCTCATCTCGTTGACTTGACTATTGGAAGTTTATTACCGGATTTTGCATTTGAATGGGAGCGCTGGCTGTTAACGCTCCCATTTAAATGACTGAGTAGAATTACATTTTCCCCCATGAGAGGCTTTTCCTTGTTTTGTCTCTCTTTTTACTACCGTGTTCGACAAAGTTTTAGTAGCCTATGCGACATTAGTGTTGCAAGTCAGACAAATGATCAGAAATACAACCTTCGTTCAGAGCTCCACCCACACGAAATATCACACTGGTTTGAAAAGTGCCAATGCGTCACTAGCTTCCATCTCGACTCCCCCTCTTTTTACAGTCTCCCTGAGGAACACTTCCCCAGGCTTTCGAACAAAACGTCAGATCCCTGGGGTGCATTCAGTACGACAAAATGGTATTGTTATTGGTTAATTCAACGGAAAATGGAATTGTACTGAATGACCAGTTGAATAACGGTGTCATTATGGTGGCCCAGAGGGCGATTGTGTATGGTGGGCTGCACAAGTTTTGCGATTTCAAATGGTCACACCCATATTGATCGGGCCACAGCTCGCCACACACCCACCAAATAAGAGCAATCACACATCATCAAAGGCTGTTGAAGAGCAGTGCACATTGTTTTGGGGAAACATGTCGTTCAGTAAAAACAGTCACGCAACGTAGCCAACTCTGAACCAAACTGAATGCTCCTCTGGGCTTCTGAGGAAACCTACCTGTGAATCTTTCTGTAGGTGTCCTGCTCTTCCTGGCAGAGGATTCTGGGAAGCTCCACTGCTGATTCAAGGCACACTTTCCCAATGGCCTCGTGTGGAATCACATGAATTGGGATCTCGATTCTCTCGTACCTTTATCAACACAGATCAGGGATGTAATTCAGTATTTGTGTCAAAAGACAATCATTTAAATCTTTGTCTGATTAATAGTCATGAGGGAGAAATAATTAAATCATCTAATAACACTTAATTTTGTTTAACTAACATCTGGATAGGATATTCATTTCACCACAAACAGTGGTGTCCAAACAGGGGCATACTTACTCAGAGCCTTTCTGGGCTTGGACAGACTGGAAGCAGGTGTAGAGAACTCGACCGGTCTAAGATAAAATAATTATTGAATTTGTTCGACGGCCCTTTGTAAATCAAAATGACATTATATATTTTTAAATAGCTGTCATTAATCCTTACTTTTGTGTTCTTATCCTCAATGAAGCAGGAGAATATCAGCCCAACAAAGCCCTGGTCCATCATTTGATACATAGCCTGTGTCCTCACATCTGTTGTAGAAAATGAATGATTTTCAGACACTCTGACTGAAAAAGTTTGCCACGACATTGAGAACTAACAGTGTGGCATTGATGTGGTGGAGGGGTGCTCTGGTTCTTACCCACATGTGATGGCCACACAGTGATGTGGGGGTGAGAGTGGTACCAACCAACTACACGCATCGGCCGTCCAGTCATTTCAGCCAACCTGTAGCTCTTACTAAGGAAATTGATGATCAAAATGAGACAATGGCCTCAGGAATTCTATGATACCGCTATCTGTCACACTGACATCTCTTTCACGGAGTATGTCACACTGACCTGCAAGGCACCACCAGAAGACAGAGATTTAAGTTATTGAATGAGACATCGCACAAAGGATATCTCCGCTTCGGTTGCCGCTGAAGACAGCTGCTCAGGCGAAATTTCCACGCGATCCTTCCTCTTGTCCGAGCGTCGGAGAATAATAACAGAATGAATGTGGACGATGCGGTTGGTGTCCACCTATGTAAACAAACCAGGTGACTTTAGAAAGCAGAAGAATTAACAGGGTAGCCAGCTAGAATCAATATCAGGTGCCCCTAATACCAAGTTGGAGGTATAGGCCAATTGAGAATATGAATGTAACAAAGGGTACATTAAAGGTAGATAATATGCATGCATGTAGAAAGCAGAGGCGTGTCCAGGGTCCCCCCTGAAATCTGATTGGCCACCCCCAGAAATTCTGAGTTCTGATTGATCGTCTCTGAACATATTGATAATTTTGACAGAAAGACCCGTCAATCTCAACAGTGAAAGCATCTGGGCTCCAGATACTAAGACAGAGGGGCGCCGTTTGCCTCGCTCAGATGCTTTCTCTAGTGAAATAAGATTCCGCCTCTTGTGAATTGAGGAAAAATTATGAAACACAGAGAGACATGAATGTGTAATAATTGTATATGTTTGTTTCCTTATTGTAAAAAGCCTGGCTTCACTTGGCATCCTTGAATACACGCCACTTTGTAGGCTTAGCATCATTACACGTATGGTGTTTGTAATAGATGTCCCTTTCCATTCAAATGGCGGGTGCACAGTGCAGTGTTCAAATGCTAGATTTATTTTGGAGTAGAAAAACATGCACAGGTAGCCTACTTTTTTAAGAGTGATTCGTATGACAATCAGATATGAACACAACCAGTCATTATGTTTTTGACACATTAAAAAAGGTAACCAATTTTGTTAAATTACATCTTTGCTATAAAGCCCATGTGTGCAGGCACACGTAGGATGTCCCATTAAAAAGAAAATAGAAACCTCCAGAATCTCACAGTATAATTCACACTGGATGGCACTTTCAAGTGAATTTACTGCTGTATGCTAATACCCTTATATACAATCCTGACTTTGAATGCAAACACCGTAACAAGACTTTAGTAATGGATTTCTAATAGTGTCAGGTGGGGATCCAAAAAGATGACACTTTTTTCTGCCCCGAAACATGCAAAAAAAGAATCTGTGCTAGGGGGAAATGCAGGTTTAACTAATTAAACAACAAAAGAATATCTACATGATCAGTCTGTGTGTGTAAAATAAAAAGTGGTTAATGTGAACCTAACTCACAGCTAAAAAATGTAAAGAAAGCAATTTATTTGATGCCTAGACTTTACAGCAAATGACACTCAAGTCTTGAGAAAAAAACAACACACTAATATTGCAGTTAGCCAAGACAGCCTTTATGATAGAATGTTTGTGACCACACACATCTAAATATTGCACCTGGGCAAAAAAACAACTTAAAGTAGAAATAGAATGAAACAAACAGGCAGTCTATTTTTGCTCTATTATAGTCACCACTATAGTAGACATCGATCAAGTGCACAAGGCTACATGTATGCCAAAATAACATTCACTGAGTAAAACATTAAATAAGCCCCCCCACTCACACACGTGTTACTATCACGTTCAACACAACAAAGGCAATATATTTGGGCTACACTGCACATTATTACATTATACACTTTCTGCCTGTGGACATCTGATCTACAATGTGCCAGCAGAGCATGCCAACAAAGGCTCTCTTTCAGGCAAAGAGTACACCTGCCATACCCCGTTTTATCCACACTATATTTAAAAAGTGAGAGAGGGAAAGTGTGTGGTGTTCCTTTCAACTCTATAGTGGCATCCAGCTTAAACCAGGCCCAGCTCCAGCTCCACTTCATCCCTGAATCCACTTGTTTAACAAGCAACGCCTAATTTTCACATAATTCTCTCATTCTGAAAATGTACCAGATACGTTAGAGGGAAAACATTAGTTCACAGATAGTAGTTAGTTCGTTAGCTAGTTAACATTTCACAGATTGCCAGGCTCCAGTAAGCAACTAACACGTTATAACTTGAGGAACAGCAAGGAGTCGCATACCAGTTAATACTATAGCGAATTGGTTAGGTTACTAACGTTATCTCATCCAAGTTAGCTGTCTGACTTTATTAGCCAGCTCATTTTCACACCATGAATTCAATGATTTGATCAGTTAAATTGGCTAATGTTACTCAACCTTTCTCTGGACAGCTAACTGAGAATTCGATACAACTAGCAAGATACATAACAATGCTAACGATACTTGTTCCACCACACCTTCTCCCCCACATCAAACTTTCCAAAAAGCTTCATCCACTTCCCCAGAGTCAGGTGAACGCGTGGATACCATTTGTATGTGTCCAGTATGAAGGAAGTTAAGAGGTAGTTTCGCGGGCCAATGCTAACTTGCGTTAGCCCGAGTATATCGGCATATTATACCTGTAATGTCGAACCATCATAATTACATTGAAAAAAATACACCTTGCATTAAAATATGATGCCCTGCCCTCCTAAACTGGGTCTATGCCCCACTTTGGCCACCCCATTTCAAATGTTCTGGACACACCACTGGTAGCTAGCTAGTTATTGCTTGCTATCAAATGATTTAGCTAAATAGCTAGCTTGCAAACGTTACCTCCCCGATGCAGAGTCCCATTACTTCCTCCTTCTCGGTACTTAATGCATGATTCATGCAAACCAAAAAAGCATCTGATTCGAGGTGAACTGCGCTCACTGCCATGTTATAGTACTAGAACGGTCTTGTTCTCTAAAAAAAATAGGATCAATTACTACAAGCTATCTCTCAAACTTCACAAGCTAAAGCTAGCTTGTCAGCGACTTTTCTATCAAAACTTGTTACAGAAACAATATTCCGTTGTTGCCAAGAGGCTGGTAAAGTCTGTGGTCCTACCTACATTAGTGTAACAAACTTACCACTTAGCGCTCAAAAGCGTACACTTTTTATAGTCGTGCGTTATCCACAAAAACAATACATTTATAGACAAACAAAATAATATAATTATTATTCTGCAATTTAATCAGCAATGTCCGTAGCGCAGCCAATCCAGTCGGACGACATTTGAGTAAACACCTGGGATTCCGGGGAGACGTTTGCAGCAAATATTGTGTAAATCTTGAAGAACAGGTATAAAATCATGAGTTTAACATCTATAATTGTAATATCTACTGGTGGTTAATGGGTCATAATATTTGCCCACGTAATTAATTATGTCCAAAAATGGCCCTTATCGGACACTGCACTCTATTCTCCTCTGTAAACTGGTCATCTCTGTGTACCCGTCGCACGACCCTCTGATTGATGCTTATTTATAAAACCCTCGTAGGCCCCCCCCCTCCACAGCATTATCTACCTATTTATATGATGTGAATAAATGTTTTGATATCTGATTGAGTTTCATGTATTACATTAACTTGGCCCACTGTGTTTTTCTTCCAGGCAAACAAGTACAGAGAGAGCAGGTGCGGTGATGTGATAAGCGCTAAGCAAATGTGCTGTGAGCATGCAGGTGAGAAGTCTGCTGCTCAGGGTTTGCAAATGAACAAGTTTCAAATGTATATTCTTTCTACAGCTTATTAGCGTACACCTAATATGTTCCCACTGTTGAAGATGCTTATTATGCATTAAGGTTGAACCAAAAGACTACATGTAACATATCAAATACAAAACAATGTATGTTGATGCTAATATTATGCACAATATTAAATTATGTTTCTATATGATAATAGCCTAATATTTAATATGCCATAAACTGTTGAATAGTTTCACTAATTAACTTAATCATTATGACACACCCCTCACTATTGTCATTGGTTACACTAATTGCACTGTCTACATAACCTGGTTCAAGTATTCATGACATTAGCCTGACAAAGGCACAGTGATGCAAAATGTTGGTAAATACCCAATAATTTACTGGGAGTTTATATATGGAGTGTGCCACTCTATTTTGATAGTTTAGGGTTTGTGAGGGAACAGAAGTCAACAGAGCCTAAAAGCCCTACTGCATCCTGACATGATTGCGGACACTTGAAACTGTAGAATATAATGACAATGCTTCTAATGCAGGGATTGGCAACACCCGTCTTTGGAGGCCGGGGTGCTGACACACTTAACCCATTCCTAGCAAACACAGCCGATTAAACTAATTACATTTTTAACTGAAGATCATGATTAGTTGATTTGGTGTCACAGTTGTGTTAGCCGGGGTAAATGTGTGACACCACTCAGGCCCCGAGGACTGGAGTTGCCCATCCGTGTTGTAATGTAATAGAGTTGTTTATATTGACAGTCAATTATCCTAGGAGGACGCAGTCAGTAAAACTCAAACAAAATCATTCTAAAAGACAATTCACTTGATTACTTCTCCCAGAATGATATATTTTGCTTGTAACAAAATATAGCATTTTAACAGTGAAAAATACTATTAAAGCTATTGAGAGCACATTTTACACTTTCCTAATGCTAAGTACTTAGGCAAGGGTTGCATTGAGGATAACAAACATTGAGAAATAATTAGAGCAAACTAATTTCTATCAGTGTATTTGTCATCCCATATGTTCCATACAAATGGCTATTGATATCTTCCATGTATTACATTCATAATTGTCCATAGTTGTTTGTGAAACAGAAGCCTTGTATGCTGTTAGGCAAGGGTGTATTCATTAGCCTGATTGTTGTAAAATGTTTGGTCTATTGCAAAAAGCGCTGCAACAAAAAACATTTACGAGGAAGCAAACAGAACCTACCTGAATTTTTCAGAAAGAACAAACTTGTTTTCACTGCAAAACATTTTCTGTTTGGAGTAAACAGGTTCCGTTGCACTACATTTTACAACAGAATCCAAATAATGAATACACCCTAGCTTTTGATAATGCGCACAGCCTGTACTTACACACGACACGTCTCACTCTTAAGCAGGGAATTAGAAAGCCAAATCATATGTCCAGTCTTGCCGTCTCACTCCTTGGTCTCAAATAAATACTTCACACGCAACCTCCTGCACTGCATAAGTCAATACTATTGGGGACGGTTAATATGCACCCATGATTTTCTTTGAGTTATACTTTTAAATGTCACTGATTTTCAGGTAAGAATATAACTTCAAATACCATTCAAACTTGCGTTACTGTGGCCTAGTCCTGTCATACAATATTTACTCATACATGTACATGCTTTTAACTCAAACCCTTCGGTTTGAAGTAACATTTAAACAAATAACAACCTTGTTGATCTTAACTTAGAAAATGAAAGATGTTACAAAACATGTTAAAGGGCTTTGCTCCAGTTCTAGGGTTCTCCCCAAAGAATGTGAGAGGCGCTGCTCCACTATGTATCATAGGCCATTTTTTCTCTAGATTGCAGGAAATGTCAGTTAGAGGTGCGTCATAAATAAATAAATAAACTGAGTCCAAAGGGGGGCACTACACCCCTCCGGGCCACCCCCCAGCCATACTCAGCAGAAACACATTGTTTAAAAAAATTCCTGGGGAGAACCCTGAGTTCCACTGAATGCATACAGATAAAACTATTGAAGTGGATCCGAACAATCTCTCAAATAAGTACCATACCAAAACAACCCATAGAAAAATTAAAGCCAATGCTCCTGCCATATGTGCATAGACCATGCATAAACGTTAACCACAGACATAGTATCTAAAAGGCTGTTTTCAAATTGACACATGCCCCAAAACCCACCAAGCCTATGAATTTGCTTGACATATGATATCAATGGAGTCTACTTACATATCTAGATAGCTGCTTAGGTTTAAGCTGTTTTCAGCCTTGTATGAGACAAAAAATATTAAGTAAAGACCGAAATGAGAGGCTCTTAAGAGGCCAAGCCCAGCAGAAATCCCCCAGCAAAACCTCCTGTGAGGATAATATTCTTCTTCACAAATGTCTGCACCTGGTAAGACAAAAAAGAAAAAGCACCTTTAAATCGATGGTAAAATTTTGCAGAGTATTGCTCTTTAACATTGTTGTTCTCTTTTATACTCTGGAGTAAAAAAAAAAGTTGTGGACGACTTCAAAATCATTTTAGTCCTGAGCATACTAAAACATGAATCAGAGAAGAAACATCCACCATTTTGTAATAGACCATGATAACCCCTTACCTCATCCACTTTTGTCCTGACTTCCTTAGTGGGCTTTTCTGCATTCAACTTCAGCTGCTTCTTGGCATTGTTTACATCACGCTCCACCCTCTTCCAGTCCACTTTGATGTATCCTGTGTGATTGGCAATCTAGAAGGAAATGAATCACACCCACCAATAATGGCAATGTGACTTGGTCATCATAACCATAGAGATACAGTGCCTATATAAAGTATGCACCCCCGTGAACTTTTTTCCAATTTTGTTGCATTACAAAGTGGGATTGAAAGATTTCATTGTATTTTTTTTTGTCATTGATCTACACAAAATATGCCATAATGTCAAAGTGAAAAGAAAATTCTACAAATGTTTACAAATTAAAAAATGAATTTGTTCCATAAGTATTCACCCCTTTTTTTAGGCAAGCCTAAATTAGTTCAGAAGTCACATTTGGCTTAACTAATCACAAAAGTTATATGGACTATGAGAAATAATAGGGGATGACATGACGTTTGAATGACTACCCCTTCCTCTGTCCCCAATACATACATAAATACATCTGTGAGGTCCCTCAGTCAAGTATTGAATTTCAAGCACAGATTCAACTACAAAGACCAGGGAGCTTTCAACAGCCTCGGTGATTGGTATATCGGTTACAATATTAAATCAAACATTTACTAAATCTTTAAGCATGGTCAAGTTAATCATTATCAAGTGGATGATGTATTAAAACCACCCAGACACAAAGATGCAGTTGTCCTTCTGAACTGAGCTGCAGGACAGTAAGGAAACTGATTAATGATTTTAAATGGTTGTGATGGGAGAAAACTGAGGATGGATCAACAACATTGTAGTGACTCCACAATAATGACCTAAATGACAATGAAAATAACAAGAAAAAAAATATACAGATAACAAATATTCCAAAACATGTATATGATACAAGGCATAAATGCAATGTTGACTAGACCAGGTGTGTCCGCGTGCATGTTCATTTTGTCCTTCCACATCAGACGCGATGAGGACACGCAGTTTGAAATATCAAAACAAACTCAACCTCATATTAATTTGGGGACAGGTCGAAACACATGAAACATTCATGGCCATTTAGCTAGCTAGCTAGATCATTTGTTCAGGGATATAAACATTGGGCTGTTATTTTATCTGAAATGCACAAGGTCCTCTACTCCGGCAATTAAGCCACAGATTCTTGTAATCTTTCCTCCTTCAGTCTTCATCTTCTTTGAACTTTATATGTCGGTTGAAAACCAACTTTAAGGTGCATTACCATCACCAACTGGACTGGAGTGTGGACCTCAGTTCAGCGTTCAATCACCCACCTGGGTATATGCTAGAGGTCGACCGATTAATCGGCATGGCCGATTAATTAGGGCCGTTTCAAGTTTTCATAACAATCGGTAACCGATTATGGCCGATTGCATTGCACTCCACAAGGAGACTGCGTGGCAGGCTGACCACCTGTTACGCGAGTGCAGCAATGAGCCAAGGTAAGTTGCTAGCTAGCATTAAACTTATAAAAAACAATCAATCCTAACATAACCACTAGTTAACTACACATGGTTGATGATATTACTAGTTTAACTAGCTTGTCCAGCAATGCAAATAATCAATGCGGTGCCTGCTAATTTATCATCAAATCACAGCCTACTTCGCCAAACGGGTGATGATTTAACAAGCACATTTGTGAAGAAAAGCACTGTCGTTGCACCAATGAACCTAACCATAAACAATGCCTTTCTTGAAATCAATACACAAGTATATTTTTTAAAACCTGCATATTTAGTTAAAAGAAATTCATGTTAGCAGGTAATATTAACTAGGGAAATTGTGTCACTCCTCTTGCGTTCTGTGCAAGCAGAGTCAGGGTATATGCAGCAGTTTGGGCCGCCTGGCTCATTGCGAACTGTGTGAAAACCATTTCTTCCTAACAAAGACCGTAATTAATTTGCCAGAATTTTACGTAATGATGACAAAATTGAAGGTTGTGTAATGTAACAGCAGTATTTAGACTTATGTATGCCAGCTGTTTGATAAAATACGGAACGGTTCCGTATTTCACTGAAATAATAAACTTTTTGTTTTCAAAATGATAGTTTCCGGATTTTACCATATTAATGACCTAAGACTCGTATTTCTGTGTGTTTATTATATTATATTTAAGTCTATGATTTGATATTTGATAGAGCAGTCTGAGCGGTAGTAGGCAGCAGCAGGCTCGTAAGCATTCATTCAAACAGCACTTTCCTGTGTTTGCCAGCAGCTCTTAGCAATGCTTGAAGCACAGTGCTGTTTATGACTTCAAGCCTATCAACTCCCGAGATTAGGCTGGCAATACTATAGTGCCTATAAAAACATCCAATAGTCAAAGGTATATAGAGCGAGAAATAGTCCTATAATTCCTCTAATAACTACAACCTAAAATTTCTGGGAATATTGAAGACTCATGTTAAAAGGTACCACCAGCTTTCATATGTTCTCATGTTCTGAGCAAGGAACTTAAACATTAGCTTTTTTACATGGCACATATTGCACTTTTACTTTCTTCTCCAACAGTGTTTTTGCATTATTAAACCAAAATTGAACATGTTCCCATTATTTATTTGAGGCTAAATTGATTTAATTGATGTATTATATTAAGTTAAAATAGGTGTTCATTGAGTATTGTTGCTCACACACACAAAGCCCTCACAAACAAAATCATTCTAAAAGACAATTCACTTGATTACTTCTCCCAGAATGATACTTTTAGCTTGTAACAAAATATTGCATTTTAACCGTGAAAAATACTATTAAAGCTTTTGAGAGCACATTTTACACTTTCCTAATGCTAAGTACTTAGGCAAGGGTTGCATTGAGAATAACAAACATTGAGAAATAATTAGAGCAAACTAATTTCTATCAGTGTATTTGTCATCCCATATGTTCCATACAAAGGGCTATTGATATCCTCCATGTATTACATTCCATAATTGTCCATAGTAGTTTCTGACATTCTAAAATGTTGGATGCTTTAAATGCCAGGATGTCATACTCATTTTGTATTTTCATCTAGTAGAATTCACTGTACACTTGAAGAAGAGAATAGTATTTTTGCTATTCCGTTTCTTGTACTTTTACCCCTTTTCCGTGATATCCAAATTGGTAGTTACAGGTTTGTCCCATCGCTGCAACTCCCCTACGGACTCGGGAGAGGCAAAGGTCGAGAGCCATGTGTCCTCCGAAACACGATCCTGCCAAGCCGCACTGCTTCTTGACACACTGCTCGCTTAACCCAGAAGCCAGCCGCACCAATGTGTCGGAGTAAACACTGTACAGCTGGCGACCGAAGGGTGCTTGCAGGCGCCCGGCCGACACAAGGAGTCGCTAGAGCACGATGGGACAAGGAAATCCCAGCCGGTCAAATCCTCCCCTAACCCGGACGACGCTGGGCCAATTGTGCGCCACCTCATGGGTATCCCGTTCATGGCCGGCTGTTACACAGCCTGGGATTGAACCAGGTCTATAGCGATGCCTCAAGCACTGTGATGCAGTGCTTTAGAATGCTGTGCCCCTCAGGTGGCCAGAGATTCATCTTTGAGTGTGTTGTCAAACCTGTGTGTGAGTTTGACAACAGCTGATAAACAGCTAAGGGGACGCGCTGTACCAAAATTAACGAATGGTAGGAATCACCGCAACTGTGCATTAGATGTTGCATTCTCAGTAGGTTGAGCCTAGTGTGCTAATATTAGCTACTTACTGCTTTTTATTTTTCTAAACAGTACATTCTAAAGAGTATGTAGTATGATTAGTACACAGTATGCAGTTTAAATAAGTAGTAGGCAAGCCAGATTTCGGACACGGCCATAGTCTATGGTCATAACACAGTGTCAGAATCTGTGTTAAATGTGGCTCAATAAATTGGTCAGGTGTCATTTAGAACTAAGGATTATCAAAACAAGAAAATAAATTGACGTAAAGAAGTCGAACCCTACCTGAAGGAAAAAGAAGCCTCCACCCACTGCCGAAGCTGCCAGCTTCCCAACTTTCTGGAACAAATACCCTGCACACCTAAGAGGAAACACAGCAATCAAACAGAGAACTGCCAAGTAATTTAACTGGTTAAATTTCACCACCAGATTCTCATGGCTTAGTTCTGTTTAATATTAACACATTCAGGACTGATCGACTCACCAGCCAGACACTCCACCAATGGCAAGCTGGGTGGCAACATTATACTTCTCTGCTACGGGCCCAGAGTTCTCGCCAAATATTTTGTTCCACCATCTCTGTTTCTTGGCATACTCCACTACGTCCATGACTTCAAAGGTCTCCTCACTCTTATCTAGAAGAACAAGTCATAATTAAAAATGTGTCATACGCTTAATCGTCCTTGGCTCACATGACCTTGCAAGACACTGAAATGCATGTTGGATGGCCTCAACAGTAGAAATAATGTGTGCATTGTGTATCTTACGCCATGTCGGATGCCAGACAGTTAAGTTAGGTGATTGTTTTAGGGGGTAGATCTGCATAATTTCCAATCCCCACATATACTCCCAGCTTATACATACATTTTACAGACATTATATTTTACAGACATATTTTATATTAGTTATCTTTTGTTATTTTTAGTCCCACCATCCAGTTTCGATTTCCATTTGCTATATACATTTAACTGTGCTATTTCACCAAAGTTCTGAACCTTTCTATTGACATAGTCTACAGATTGCAAATTAAAGAAGCAAATGTTTGCTAAGAGTATTATATTATTTTTCGATTTACTGACTTTTCAAATCACCCAGCAGTGCTATTTACAGAGTTAGCTCCAGGTAAATGTTACAATTATTCAAAAACAAGCTACATACGAGCAGTACCAAAACAAGTGATGTAATGATTCTGTATAGTTGCAGCAAAATCTGCTGAGCATTCTATTGGTTGCAAGAATTTTGTATAATAATTTTAAATGAAAAACTAAGTTTTGAATCCAGCGTTGTTTTGTGTATCAGTTCATGAACCATGTGCCATGGAATTGGTATATTTTTGGTTTTGGTTTTTGACCTAGCTGATTCAAATTATCAACTACTCGTCAAACTTTGATCAATTGGAGAGGCTTAGAGAGGCTTGTCCCCATCGCGACTCCTGTGGCGGGCCGGGCACGCCAACCAAGGTTGCCAGGTGCACGGTGCTTCCTCCGACACATTGGTGCGGCTGGCTTCCAGGTTGGATGGCGCTGTGTTAAGAAGCAGTGCGGCTTGGTTGGGTTGTGTATCGGAGGACGCATGACTTTCAACCTTCGTGACTTTCAACCTTTCAACCTTCGTCTCTCTCTCTCCGTCCCGTACGGGAGTTGTAGCGATGAGACAAGATAGTAGCTACTAAAACAATTGGATACCACGAAATTGGGGAGAAAAAGGGGTCAAATAAAATAATTTTTTTAACAAATTTGATCATTTGAAGCCGCTATGTTGAGTTTAAAAACATAATACATGCACCTCTTGGGGCCTAGAGGACCAAGAATGGGAAAAGCTGCATTAAGTACAAGCCTAAAATAGACCAGCCCAAAGACATCTAATGGGTATCGATTTCTCATTCAGTCAGACAGACTTGTGATTAGCTCAGTAGAGCTAATGCTTGACCCAGCTTTGTCTGGGTCAAGAACACACACACTGGCCTGGCAGACAGCAAATCTTTGACATATCCTGCAAAACAGTGTAACCCTTTCATTCAGTTATGGAATTGTCCTGTTAATAGTTTCAAATAGTATCCCTTTCCCTCCCTTCTTGGCATTATCAGTGATACTAGAAGATTCTACAAATACACTGAACAAAAAATATAAAAAAATGCAACATGTAAAGTGTTGGTCCCATGTTTCATGAACTGAAATAAAAGATCCACAAGCTGTTCCATACGCACAGAAAGCTTATTTCTCTCAAATTTTGTGCACAAAATTTGTTTACATCCCCGTTAGTGAGCATGTCTCCTTTGCCCAGATAATCCATCCCCCTGACAGGTGTGGCATGTCAAGAAGCTGATTAAACATGATTACCTTGTGCTGGGGACAATAAAATGGCACTAAAATGTGCAGGTGTCGTCAGAACACCACAGATGTCTCAAGTTTTGATGGAGCATGCAATTGGCATGCTGACAGCAGGAATGTCCACCAGAGCTGTTGCCAGAGAATTTAACATTCATTTCTATACCATAAACCACCTCCATCATAATTGTAAAAATGTTGCAGTACGTCCAACCAGCCTCACAACTGCAGACCACTTGCAACCACACCAGCCCAGGGCCTAAACATCAGGCTTCTTCACCTACGGGATGGTCTGAGACCAGCCACCCGGACAGCTGATGAAACTGGGTTTGCACAACCAAAGAACTTCTGCACAAACCATCTCAGTGAAGCACATATTCTCACCTTCGATGGCCACTATCACGCTGGAGAAGTGTGCTCTTCACAAATTAATCCCAGTTTCAACTATACCGGCAGATGTTTGGTGTTGTGTGGGTGAGTGGTTTGCTGATGTCAACATTGTGAACGGAGTGCCCAATGGTAGCAGTGGGGTCATGGTATTGGCAGGCATAAATGACTGACAACGAACACAAATTGCATTTTAAACCAATGGCAAATTTGAATGCAGAAATACAGTGACGAGATCCTGAGGCCTATTGTCGTGCCATTCATCCACCGCCATCACCTCATGTTTCAGCATGATAATGCACAACCTCATGTCGCAAGGATCTGTACACAATTCCTGGAAGCTGGAAATGACAGGTTTTAATGGACTGCATACATGTCACCCATTGAGCATGTTTGAGATGCTCTGGTTAGACGCGTACCACAGCGTGTTCCAGTTCCCCCCAATATCCAGCAACCTCGCTCAGCCATTGAAGGGGAGTGGGACACCATTCCACAGGCCACAATTAACAGCCTGATCATCTCTAAGCGAAGGAGATGTCACCCTGCATGAGGCAAATTGTGGTCACACCAGATACTGACTGGTTTTCTGATCGATGCCCCTACCTTAAAAATTTTTTTTTGAAGTATCTGTGACCAACATTTGCATATCCGTATTCCCAGTAATATGAAATCCATAGATCAGGGCCTCATTTATTTATTTCAATTGACTGATTTCTTATTAACTGTAACTCAGTCAAATCTTTGAAATTGTTGCATGTTTCGTTAATATTTTGGTTCAGTGTAAAACAAGTAGGCGGGGTCCTATAACATGGCCTTCCTTCACACTAGCCACCCCATATGAGACCTCCGCAGTTGTCAGTAAACAGTCAGACATACTGTAATGTCATAACAGCTAAGGAGTAATACATTTTCGAAGTGATTGAACTAGCCCAATGTTTGTCGTAGTATGTAAAATGTTGTAGCTAGCTAGTTCAGTAGTTAGCCTACCAGAGCTAGCTACCAACCAACCAACACACCCAGGCCACTGGAACCTAGCTAGCAACATGGAGTTAGTAAGCATCTCATTTGACAAAATAAGTAGCACTCCCACCCTGAATAGCAGGCGTGGGGACTAGCAAACGAAGGACGCTGGTCCGCATTTCGACTATCCGTTTGCTAGCTAACTGCGATTATTAGCATAAAACGTTACACATTCTACCTTAGCCAGCTAACCTTCCGAAGGACAACCGTGTTCATGTGCATTAGCGTAACTGCATTTGTTTGATGGTATTTGACCTCTTTACTCAGATTAAAGACTACATCTTGTGATATAGGTAGCGATGGCAATATATTTAAAATATTGATATTGCTAACTTGTTTCTCACCTTTATTCTTCTCTGCCATGTTTCTCAATACATTTGGTTGTAACCCAGCCCATCCGACATGTCACGTGTTACATCACAAAATTGGCCCGTACCATTTCGATGAATAGGGCCTTTACACACATCCTACCTTCCTGGTGTTAGACCATAGCTCAATTGAGGGTTTCCCAAACTCGGTCGTGGGACCCTGGGTGTACGTTTTGTTTTTTGACCTAGCACTACACATATTGACTTTCTTCACACGCCCACCTCTTATATCTCACGCATTGGGAAGTACTGATTTTATTTTTCTAATCAATTCATTGTATATAGTATGTTAACTTTTCAACTGTGCTCCAAATCATTTTGAAATAGAAGCAACTGAGACCGCAATTTAACATCAAGCACGGAATCTCTATCATTGTCCTATCTTGCGGTCTAGCAATGTAAGGATTTGCATTTTAAAGTAACGCCCCTCAAGATTAGAGTGGAGCTGAATGGAGAGCAAGGTTCTCTGCTGAGTTTATGTGCTGAGAGGACAGTGCACCATCTAGCCATACTCCCAAGTACTTGTATGAGGTGACTACCTCAAGCTCTAAACCCTCAGAGGTAGTAATATCACCTGTGGGAAGAGGGGCATTATTCTTACCAAACCACATTACCTTTGTTTTGGAGGTGTTCAGAACAAGGTTAAGGGTAGAGAAAGCTTGTTGGACACAAAGAAAGCTAATTTAACATTTAACACAATCCGGGAGGGGCCAGCCGAGTATAAGACTGTGTCGTCTGGATATAAATGGATGAGAGAGCTTCCTACTGCCTGAGCTATGTTGTTGATGTAAATTGAGAAGAGCGTGGGGCCAAGGATTGAGCCTTGGGATACTCCCTTGGTGACAGGCAGTGGCTGAGACAGCAGATTTTCTGACTTTATACACTGCACTCTTTGAGAGAGGTAGTTAGCAAACCAGGCCAAAGACCTCGAATAGGCACCAATACTCCTTAGCCGGCCCACAAGAATGGGATGATCTACCGTATCAAAAGCTTTGGCCAAGTCAATAAAAATAGCAGCACAATCTTACTTAGAATCAAGGGCAATGGTGACATCATTGAGGACCTCTAAGGTTGCATTTGGTTTATTGTAGTGGAAGATTGATGTAATCTTGTCTTCAGGATATTTTATTATCAATTTACTTTATTTAGTCTGATCAGTTGAACAATTCTCATTCTTAACATTGGGCTAAAATAAAGGGTAGTTAGTGTGCTTGTCAGCAAGAACACTACTGTTATTCCCCACACGAACAGTATTTTATTATCCCTCTTCTTCCCAATTTTGGCAGTGTTATCATAGATTTGGAATCTGATATTTGAAAATGAATTATTTGAGGCTATGTATTTTTGCAGTTTTGAATAATTCCTACAAATAAGCATTGGATATAAAATTATCCAGGCCTAGAATATTTAAAAAAAAACATTTTAGCTCTGTGCACATGCTAGGCAGAGATGGTAGGGTGACTCACAACGCTTCATATTTTTTCTATGGAAAGTAAGATGATGGCAAGAATCTTCAACTAGTAGGCATAAACCACTAGAATATTGATTAGATTGAGTGATAGAAGGTTGAGTGATTTGTTTCTGAGAAATGTATTGTTATTACAAGAACATTTTCAAATACCCATCACTTGAGAAATAGCTTAGGGGTGGCCAACCCTCCTGGAGAGCCAGCGGGATTTTCTTCCAGGCCTATTTTTAAAAAGATAGTTCACCAAAATTACAAAAGACAAAATGTTTGTGTCATTACTTTGAAAGCAGTCTATGGACAAGGAGACTGCAATCTATGATTGGTTAACCCCTGCCATCAACCATTAATTAGTATTTCCTGTGCAGAGCATTCCCACTGACCATCCCACTGTTTCTCCCATTTGCCTGTCTTCCCATCGAATTTCATTACTGTCTGAGTAAAGTGTCAAACCACCTAAAAAGTATGTTTGCAAAAATATTAGTATATCTTAAATTTAATTCCCCCAAAATCCCAAAGCAACAAAGTTGTGGAATTTTGAGTGTTCATTTAATGTTCAAAGCATGTTCACACAAGTCTAGCAGACCCCAATAAATAATAACCAACACTGTACTTAGTCAAAGGTGTGTTTTATTAAACAAGAATACAGTTGGCATAATGGTCCCCATACCTATTGATGTGCTCAGTTTGGGCACATGCAGCTTATAATGTCATTACTGACCCAGTAATCAGATGTAGCTGTACTTTGATCACACAGACCTTACACTGAGTACTGGGTGAGCCATGGACATCTTGGTGTTAGTGATCCATGTTGAGAGTTCAGATCCGTCTTGAAGGCGCCTGCAGGTCAATGGCAATTAAAATATTTCCAATCTTTGAGCTGTGAAAATCTAACCATTCTCTTTAATAAAAATAGATGGCAATGCATATATTTTAACCATGCTAACCTGGCAATTTAAAGGCAAATGTTTGCCTTATTGATTACAAACAATCACTTCTTGAGCCCAAGAAACCCTTGGAAAAGATACAATAATATATTCTTTATTAAAATTGAATCCAGTTTTACATCTCCATTAACTTTGAGTTACAGTACATATCATTGCAGCAAGGTTTGTCAGAAGCCCAATCTCACATGTTGTGTTTTACATGCTGTTTTAAAGTGAAAGTGTCTATATCTTTGTAGGACGGAGAAAGGAGCTCCATGCCCCAGTTATCATTCACAGAGTTGACATATTTATTTCCAAAGAGTGTCCACACTACCTTTACAACATTCATTCACACATTCATTTCTCACAAGGTAATGTCCTGTTCATTAAGGATGGGTGATGTCTATGTTCATTGGATGCTTAATGTTAACATGTCACATTTACCAAATCTGACTTTTAATGTTAATGGCACAACCTTTACTTCCATATTTAATGAATGTAGGGTCAGAATCTTATCTTTTCATCTTTATACAAATTAGCTACATTTTATTCCAACTATATAGAATCTAAAATCTACTTTCATGATGATTCCTTTTCAACCACTAGATATGTGAAACAGCCAATAGTTGCTTTTTAAAGACTTAAACTATACAAGAGGCTGCAATACATTTATTCTCCTGCAGCTTGTTATTTTATAAATATTATTTCACCATTAAAACTGTATGAACATTCAAGATGAAACAATTTCTTCATAGACCTACCCGCTGGTTTGTGTGGACCTGTCTCCACCTGAATCTCTCGTTTGGTGCCTCTCTGCAGCACTGCCTATTGCTCCACATCCTTCCTGCTTCAGTAGACCCCGAATTCTAAGAAGAAAAAGGTTACTTCCTCGGTTGCAGAAGAGAGTCGTTTAAACATTGAGTTGCCCTATGTTTGTGTTGTCTGAGAGGACAGGTTCCTCTGGGTTGCCTTGAAAAGTTTGTGTGACAGTGGAGGGGACAGTGACTATGGTTTAGTAATGTCACACTCGATCAAATTTCCCCTGGGTCTCTCCCGGCACCTGGATGGGAATTATGAATTAGTCAGCTTTTAGGGAATGTCCCCACAGCCAATTCTTGTAGCTCTTTGACGCACTTACGCTCAATATTTACATAACTTGTGTGTCATTATGAACTTTATTAGCAGGGAGTTTAATAACCACATTTTCTTTTAAACATTAGCAGTTGGATTAGTACTTGCTTCATAATATTGCTTCATAATACTTACTGGGTTAATATTTAGTGTCAAGATAAGAGAGAACAGTGTTTCATTTGACATTGTCAATGGATTGTGTATTATGACTTCAGATTTTTGTGCTTTTTGCAAATGTTCTGTTGTCTTTTTTTCCCATAAGAACAGAATACAACAGTAGTTACTATGTTCTTTGTTACAGACAATAGATCAAGTTAGTGAAAGTTTTAGTTGTGTTGTTCTTTGTCCTCTCTCTTGCTACTGGCCATGAAAATAATAAACAAGGATTAGGCCATATGACCAGGGTGATGTGCATTCCTTTAAGAACAAAAGACAGTAAAGGAGCATTTTTATTTCATGAATACATTTCATATTCACATTTACATTTTTACAGACTTTCAGAAGAATCTGTTAAAAAACAAAACAATTAAGGTTATTAAGATCACAACTTTTTCTGAAAAGTTCAGAGAATTATCAGACTTGTTACGACTTTATTCTTGAAAGTTCAGTACAGGTGTTGTGCGATGACCACAAGATGACAGGCTTGTAACACATTTGCCAGACAGTCATAGAACTGGCCCTAACGGTTGATGCTGGGACAGTATTGATGGGAAGGATATCTTAATATAAACATTTTTTACCAAAGTTAGAATAGCAGGAAATGAGCTTAAACTGTTTTTTTTTCTCTCCAATGCCAAGAGCTGAACATTTAAAATGTTCCTTCCAAGAAACCGAGATTTGTTACTTCCGGCCTTGTACACGAAGTCATGGTAAAACTCCTTGTATGCAATTTATTATCTCACTCGCGCTGTGTTCTGATTATGAGGGGGTCACTGATGAATTTGCTATCACAAAAGGGGTCCGTGTACCAAAAAGTTTCAGAACCCTAGGGCTAAGGGTGAGGGAAAGGGTTAGCTAACATGCTAAGTAGTTGCAAAGTAGCTACAAAGTAGTAAGTAGATAAAGTTTAATAATACAAAATAAAATTAAAGACACTTATTACAAATGTTTATGCCTTTGATATTACTGGACATTTCCAAGTATGGTTTGTATGTGTTGACATAAAAAAAACTTTTTACAACAGCGAGAGTGTGATGGGTGGGGGCGAAGTTGACCTCCTGTGATCTCATAATCTTTTCAAGAAATCAGAATTTCATTATTTTGCTGTGCACTCCATTAGAAGTTTTTCATTTGCATAAACATTTTGGTGAATCATACTGACACCAGCATCCATAGAGGGGAAACTTTTCAGTGTTTTGAAGCCCAAAGTACAGCAAGTAACTGCTCATCACTACCGCCCACCCCAGAGTGTGGGTGGGGCTTTTTTCTGTCTGTATCTACATTGTCTTTGAAGTTCACTGGGAGGGAGCCAGTATTAGATCAGACTAAAACATCAGGCTTT
This sequence comes from Oncorhynchus tshawytscha, assembly GCF_018296145.1. Taxonomy (NCBI): domain Eukaryota; kingdom Metazoa; phylum Chordata; class Actinopteri; order Salmoniformes; family Salmonidae; genus Oncorhynchus; species Oncorhynchus tshawytscha. The sequence goes on along the minus strand of NC_056458.1, from coordinate 9,571,746 downwards.
TGTTGGTAAAACCAAAGCACAGATTAAGTCAAGACAGGGTGGCACATGTACCTTTACATCATGGTTGCATTCTCTAATCCTAGCTACTTAATGTTCAGTGCAAATGATATGCAAGTTCTGAGCCAAAAAGTATATTCTTGTAAAAAAAAAAAAAGAAGCAATTTCTGCATGAACCCTACAAGTCCATTGTATGGATTATCCATCTCCTGTAGGTTCTCTCCATGGACAGGTGGGAAAGCACAAGCTTCAGGGAGGGGAGTGCAGACATGGAGTGATATCAGATGATATGTCCTATGAAATTTCCTGGGTCACTTCAGCTGTGAAGAAAAATGAAAACCACTAGAGGGCGTGCACGCACTAATAATGAGGGGGTTTGATTAATCTCGCCTGGGTTTGTGGGTAAAAGAATGGCCGTAATTGATTTTTAAAAAGCAGACTTGTTGGGGAAGACTTTTGCTAGGATACAAAGTGGGGTTATTTGGACAAAGTATATAAGGCAATGCAAGTGAGATTTTACATGCTCATGTTAATGTGTACATTAAGTTCATTGGTGTCCACATCACCAACAATCTATCATGGTCCAAACACACCAAGACAGTTGTCAAGAGGGCACTACAACACCTTTTCTCCCACAGGATACTGAAAAGATTTGGCATAGGTCCTCAGATCCTCAAAAGGTTCTACAGCTCCACCATCCACCAGCATCCTGACCGGTTGCATTACCGCCTGGTATGGTAACTGCTCGGCATCTAACCGCAAGGCGCTACAGAGGGTAGTGAGTACGGCCCAATACATCACTGGGGCCAAGCTTCCTGACATCCAGGACCTATAAACAAAAAATTGTCAGACCCAAGTCATAGACTGTTCTCTCTGCTACCGCACGGCAAGCGTTACCGGAGCGCCAAGTCTAGGTCCAAACCCCCCCTTAGTTTTTACACTGCTGCTACTTGCTGCTTATTATCTATGCATAGTCCCTTTACAAATTAACATGACTAACCTGTACCCCCGCACAGTGACTCGGTACCGGTACCCCCTGTATATAGCCTCATTATTGTTATGTACATTTTCTTGTTACTTTATGATTGATTAAATTTTTTTAAACTTTAGTTTATTTAGCAAATATTTGATCAACTCTATTTCTTGAACTGCATTGTTGGTTAAGGGCTTGTAAGTAAGCATTTCACAGTAAGTTCTACACCTGTTTTATTCGGCGCATGTGACCAATAACATTTGATTTGATTTGAAGAAAATGGATACTGTCGATATACAGCCCAAGATCATAATCAGTTGTGTTATGTAATGTTTAACCATATACCTGATGAGGTTATGTATGTTCTCCTGGGATTATTTAATACGATTTGAAGTGGGGGGGTTATACCTATCCAGGCTGTATCACAACCAGACGTGATTGGGAGTCCCATAGGGCGGCACACAATTGGCCCAGCATCGTCCGTGTTTGGCCAACGTAGACCGGCATTGTAAATAAGAATTTGTTCATAACTGACTTACCTAGTTAAATAAAGGTTCAATAAAAAATCAAATAAAAATTACCTTCTGGTTGGAAACGTGCAGTAATATTACCATTTGAAAAGCCTGGTAAGGACCCTTCATGTGCTGATAGTTACAGACCAAAAGCACTGACCTCTAACTTGTGTAAACTGATGGAAAAGATGATAGTTAACAGATTGTCCTATTTCCTGGAACATAGAGGTTTATTGAGTCAATGTCGAAGTGGATTCTGTAAAGGTAGATAGATCTACTTTGGATGCATTAGTAAAGGTGAGCAATGAAGTTGAAAAAACTCTGGTCATGAAAGAAGTAATGGTTAATGTATTTTTTTACATTGAAAAGGCATATGACACTATATGGAGAGAGCCTACTGATTAAGATAAAAAGACTTGGTATTGGTGGGAGATTATATAACTGGATTTTGGACTTCTTATTTAATCAATCTTTTCAAGTTAAAATGGGATCCATTTTATCTGATGCCTACGAAGTTGACAATGGTATTCCTCAAGGCAGTGCTATCAGACCTATTTTCTTCAATATTATGATTGACAATGTATTTTCGAATGTATGTAGGGGCATTGGGGCTTCTCTATATGCTGAAGAAGTAGCTATTTGGAAGAGGGGAAGGAAAGTCTCTCATGTGACCAAATTTATTCAACAAGCTATAGAGGATGTTGAAAGATGGTCGATTGACTGGGGTTTTAAATTGTCGGGTCTTGCTGTATGTTCTTCTCAAAGAAGAAAGTTGCTGAAAATATACAGTTGTTTCATTATGGACAGTCTATGAGGAGGGTTTTTAAGTACAAATATTTGGGTCTTTGGTTCAATGAGCGATAGACATGGATATACATGCCATAAATGTTGAAACAAAGTGTAAGAAGGTGGTGAATCTTATGCACTCTCTGGTGCTGACAGACAATCGTTGATGGATATTTATAGAGCTCTGATCAGGACGCCAATTGACGATGGGTGTATAGTTTTTGGAACAGCGACGAAGACTTGGCTTCAGAGGCTGGACAGAATCGAGTATATAGATTTAAGGATATGTATTGGTTCATTTAAATCAACATCTGTATCAAATCAAATTGTATTTGTCACATGCGCCAAATACAACAGGTGTAGACCTTACCGTGAAATGACTACTTATAAGCCCTTAACCAACAGTGCATTTCAAGAAAGATTGAGCAAATACTGAAGTAAAAAATTGTCAAAAGTAACACAGTAAAATAACAATATCGAGGCTATATACAGGGGGTACCGGTACCGAGTCAATGTGCGGGGGTACAGGTTAGACGAGATAATTTGTACATGTAGGTATGGGTAAAGTGACTATGCATAGATAATAAAGAGCAAGTAGCAGCAGTATAAAAACAAGGGGGGTCTATGCAAATAGTCTGGGTGGCCATTTGATTAATTGTACAGCAGACTTATGGTTTGGAGGTAGAAGCTGTTAAGGAGCCTTTTGGACCTAGACTTGGCACTCCGGTACCGCTTGCCATGCGGTAGCAGAGAGAACAGTCTATGACTTAGGTGACTGGAGTCTTTGACAATTTTTTTGGGCCTTCCTCTGACATCGCCTAGTATAGAGGTCCTAGATGGCAGGAAGCTTGGCCACAGTGATGTACTGGGCCGTACGCACTACCCTCTGTAGCGCCTTACGGTCGGATGCCGAGCAGTTGCCTTATTAGTAGAGGTAGGTGAGATTCCTTTGGATATACAGCGTAATAAATTGTCATTAGCTTATTGGGTTAGGCTGAAAGGCTGTGAGGTTGATCATCCCACTGATATTGTTCTAGATGACTGTAGGGAATATACTATTAGACTAGGCAATGGTTTTGGTTGGACAGTTGGAAAGCTTGCTGATGAGAGTAGTTTGAGGGAATTGGAGGTTGGCCCTTCTGTGGTGATTAGGGATGTTCCTCCATGGTTAGTCCCAGATCCTGTTGTTTATCTAACCTTGATAAAGAAAATAAAAGATTTGTCAGAAGTCAGTGATATAGGGAAACTGGTTTACAATTACATTGGAAGAAGTTTTAAAGCATTTTTACAGTTTTTCACACCAGAGCAAGGATTTACATTACTGAATTTGATGTGGAGATATATAGAAGACTAACAAATTAACTGTCAGTATACTCAGTTGAACTGTTGGAGATAGTAGTTGCTCTCAAATCAAAATCAAATAATTAAGGAGCAACAATAAAATAACAGTAGTGGGGCTACTGGGGGTACCGGTAGAGTCAATGTGTGTGGGCACAGGTTAGTCGAGGTAATTGAGGTAATATGTACATGTAGGTAGAGGTAAAGTGACTAGATTGAGGATGTTCAACCTGTCTGAATTATAACATGCTCAGATCCCCTGTCTGTATTGAATAGTCTATCAGCTGGCAAATCTAATAGGAGTGACCTACTATTGGAGGAATTCATGTTATTATGGAGAATTGAGAGAATGGGTGTAGTAGTAAGATTCTACTGGGTCCCAGTCCATTTGTGTGTGGAAGTTAATTAAATTGTAGACCAGATGGCCAAAAGAGCTTTAAACAAGATAAAATTGATAGTAATGTTCCACTGCATAGAGGTGAGGACAAATGTAAGATCATGGCCATTTTGATAGATGTGTGGCAGGCTGTTTCACACCCGGCCATTATTGGGAGTCCCATAAGGTGTGCACAATTGGCCCAGGTTTTGGTTGGTCCAGGTATGCCCGGCCTAGGCCGTCATTGTAAATAAGAATTTGTTCTTAACTGACTTGCCTAGTTAAATAAAGTTTAAATAAAATACAAATCAAGTATAATAATAATAAAAAGTGATGGGACTCTGAGCCCAAGGGCCCTCCAAATATTGGTGGACCAAGATTCAAAATTCGGATTTGCCCGGGATGGTTATGATTATTCTTCAATGTACAATGTCCTAGGAGCAATCTTGCAAACACCACCTCTTACTTCCTCTCTTATCTTGTTTGCAAGATTGCTCCTAGGACATTGTACATTGAAGAATAATCATAATCATCTCGCCCGGGCACATGCGTAGCCTTGTTCAGAATCGGCTGAAAGTTGAATGCTTTCGATTTGGAACTGGGTTGCCTCCCGGGCGTGAGCCAGCTGCCCCGTTCAAAGCCTATGGCGAAATCGGCTCAAAACAAAAGTGACGTTTTTAAGCACGTGAAGTAATTACTAGGATTCTGTCTTCCCCATGCAAAAGTGATTGATTTTGATCAAAAAAATGTATGGAAAAGATATGTTGTATGTTTCTGGACAATGCACAATGCTGCCTTGTCCGCAACAAGACTAAACGGCACAGATTACCGTTCAATTTAAGCATGACGCTCCTCTCACCCCTCTTTCGCCCGATGCCCCGCGGCTCAGCATAATCGAATACGCCGATTGCTGAGGATACTGCGAAATACACACCCTATGGCTACACCCAACATAGGTCCACTAAATTAAAGTGTCTGTAATTGTCAACTGAAATAATAATTCTAAACTTTATTTGAACAGCTTAATACATTGGCTTCTATCTCAAATTACATTTTTAAGACCTCAATGGTGTTTGCCTCTCTCTTACCTGACAGGGGAAACTGTTCCTTAAATCTGGAACACTGTTGTAAATTCTTATTGAATGTATTTGTATATTTTTTACGCATCAGATAAAGAATATTGTATTTTTATAGGCATACAGTATGTGTACACGTTAGGGTCTAGCATCAAGGGGTTAACTGAACGTTACTTGGAAAGAAGGCGGGGTTAAATGCAGCTATCCAATCCAGGAAGTAATTTAGTGTAGAGACAAATTGAAATGGTTCACGACTAACTGGATGTAAAAGAGCTATACTGGTTTTGTGACCAAAGCTATAACATTATTTAATATAAAATATCGCTGCAGCAAGAACTGTATCTTGTGATGTACGTTATCACATATAGTTGTAATATAACCATTTAGTTAGATACAGTAGCTAGCTAACAGTCAGTAGCTACTTTCACACCAGTGCTGGATCGATGTAAAATAGTTCTGCTGGTTTGTGACACATCGTGCAACTGGGTGCTGCAAATTACCTCTCTTGGTGAGATATAGCATCGGAAGAACTACAGCTGGACGTTTTAGAAATTGTTAGACTTTTTTTTCCTACCGGTTAGCCAATATATTTGGCAAACGGATGTGGCTGCCACCTGCCAGCTAACGTTAGCAATTGCTTGCAGTTAGCTATTTTCCACTGCAAATTGGTGACATGGCCATGACATGCTGTTAGCTACTGTAATCACAGCTGTCATTTGAATGTCCACGTTTCCATGTCAATGAGAAGTAGCTATAGTTTGCTAGAGACCCCCCATTCTGGAATTTGGTCTGGCACCGAGTTCCCGTCCACGCAAGCTAGCTGATTTGTTGCTACTATTACTACTTGTCAAGAATAGGAGGCGGTGGCAGCTTTGGTGGATACATTTCTGCCTCAGCTTTATAGAGATCACTGCCGAGGTGAAATACTGCAGTTCATGTTTCGACAAGAAGTCAGTGTACTGTCTTTTATTCCGTCTTGTTCCTACCTTTTCCAACACGAGAAGAGGAATATGTCTAGATATAACATTTACAGTCTTTTAGACTGGTTGTATGGCGGCGTGGACCCAAAGTTTGAAGGCAACGGGGGCCCAGAATGTGCCGCCTTTCTTGCACCCCAACAACGTATCAGCGAGAGTTTTGTCATGGTTCTGATTTCCATCGTGGAAGTTGTCGTCGCATTGAGAAAAATCAACATTTGTAAAGAACTCAAAGAGATTGCGAAAGATGGGCCAAGGACGAAACAGGACAGTTTCGGCAAGAACCTGTTGCTGGTTGCTCTGTGTATGACGTTTGGAGTAGAGGTCGGATTCAAATTCGCCACCAAGACAGTAATCTACCTACTGAATCCATGTCATGTTATGACCATGGTGCAGGTAAGATATCGCTCAAGTTTAAATTGTAACTTTCATTTAAGTCATTTGGCAGACGTTGAATTTAAGATTGGCCTACCAGCACTAGTAGTGTTGAATGTGCATTTCTGTGTAGAGACCAATGCTATGTACAAAGATTATGCCCATTGTGTCCGTTTCAGCACATGATCCACTAAGTAAGCATTTTATCTGCCTCTTGGGTAAAACAGTTTTGCCTTTCCATCATGTCTAACATTAAGTAGAAATGTTCTACCATGTTTTCACTCAACTTCTAGGTTTAGCATACTTGGCTCACAATCTGGACTGGACTGGAGAACACTCACCCACTAGCTAATTGTATGCAGATTTATGAATATCTTTCATGTGGATATGGCAATACACTATAGTTTAATTACAACCGACCCTGTTTTACTTGCGTAATCAGCATTAGTGATGGAGGAAATTGTAAAATCAAAGGAATGCCTTACTAGGATGAAATATTCCTTAACCGATGAAAACTTCAAGCACAATCTGACATGGTAAACCGATTCACTAGCCTCACTCCCTATTTCTTGAGTTATATTGATGTTGCATAAACTTGAAGGGAGTCTTGATGGCAAAGAGGGGACAACTAGAGACGCATGGTGAAGGAAAGTAATAGAAATAGAGAGATTATTTGAGCATATCATGACTAGTGGTTTGTTCAGTCAGCCTCAGTCTGACTATAAGGTGTGTGTATATTGAACCACAGCCAACAACATTTGGAGAGCACTCAACACAGAGGGTATTGAGGCAGGGCTCGTCTTGCATGAGTATCCCTCTTCCCAAAGGGGTGCACTGCACTGTAATTGTCTGATTTAATCCCACTCAAATTAACTGAAATGATCATGTTGAATCATGTAATATGCAATGTTACCAGTTTCAGATCATTGATCAGAAAAAGGGCATGTTAGGACAATACTGCAGTCATAAAGAAAGTCTGTTTATTGGGCACTGAAGCCCAAGTCTAAACGTAAACACCCTTGTCTCATAGACTAGACGTAACATAGTAAATGTAAATCCAAGACACCCAAATTAGTATGATATTTTGTTTGGTATGGTTACTTAAAGTAAAAAATGAAAGGAGGATAGATGGGTGGGTGTCTAATGCGAACATCTAGCAACCCAACGGTTGCGTGTTTGAATCTCATAATGGACAACTTTAGCAATTTTGCTACTTTGCAACTACTTAGCATGTTAGCTAACCCTTCCCCTAACTCTAACCATAACCCCTTACTGATGTTCCTTAAAAAAAAAATGCATCACTGCGCAAATGTCAGGTCTGGTGAGTGCAAACTGGAACATTGTGAAAGTTCTGTACAACTTCTGGTGCACGTATACTGTGAACACTGAGGCTGCACCTGCTTTAAGTTAGTTATAGTGACCAAGTAGGCTACTGTGGCTATTTGATCAAAATGTAGCCTATCCGTGTTGCCTTCCATAAAAAACAATGGGGAAAAAGCATCCCATAACATTTTTACACGGCTGTTCTATCATTCAGCCTACAGTAGCAGCCAATGTCTGGTGTACAATGTAGGCCTACATTCTATGAGACTTTTGGAGAGAAAAAACATGTCGGGATTGGCATTAGACTGTTTATCCACTTGTCACAGAGAATCAGACAAACTATGCTACCGTCTGCCTATTGGCTACTTAGCTTATTCAAGCATGTCTCCAATACAACACTTCCCCTTTAAGACAGGAAAAAAAGCTCTTTACCTGACTTGCTTTTCAAAGATGGCTAGAAATGTACACATTTTGTGCTCTTGTAGGAAGCAACCACTCCCCCATTGCTGACTAGAAATTAGCTATTACTGGGCTAATAACTCACTTACTAGCAACGAATATGAACAAATGTACACACGTGACTATATGCAGCTCTTGCTTTGAGCTCAAAACAAGTACATCTACTCGCGACATGCTGTAAACGCAGTCCAGTTCAAAGTAAACGACACAGATCCATATATGGCAATGGTCTATTTGCATGTAGGGATACTGCAGCTCGGATTGGTTATGGCGCACCGATATGTGAAAAGTATGGGCCTTAGTTTTGCCTATCAATGCATTAGAATCCTACTCCAATGCGCTCAGCCTACAAGAAAATCTGTTGCATAGTTCATTTTGATTCGGTATGCTGCATTTAAAGTGGCTAATATTGCATTGATTCGATCACAATTCGCACTAGAAAGTTCAGTGAAGTTCAATCTCGTGCTTCTCTGCACAGGCTGCTATTTCTTCTGCGTGGCAGGCCCCTAGAGTGAAGGGAACATTGCCTCTAACCCTAGCTAACGTTATCCACCTAGCTAATGTTAGCCACAACAAATTGGAATTTGCAACATTATTATACGTTTTACAAATTCATAACATATTGTAATTTGTACATATCATATGAAATGGATGATGGATATCCACAAATAAATACATACAATGTGAAATGTAACATATCATACTAAATGGAGGAGGACAGATTTACATTTACTATGTTACGTCTACCCCTGAGTCCAGGTTGACGGAAAGTGTGGTACGAACTTGTTGCATGTACACGTTTTTTGAATAGGCGTTGTACCTCCTCCAGTGTTTAAAGAAGAAGAAAAAAGTCAGTACATCAAATGAAGTCCGTGCAGTCTAATCTTTTACATTAACACATCTGATTAAATGCCATCACCAACAGTCATATCTCTGCAATCAGTCACTCTGTTGACTGCTGTATATGCAAACACCTTTTCACAGGCTGCCAAGTGTTTGACCGTTTATCTAGCTTGTTTGCACTTACTCCTTTACCAGACAAATATTGGTTAAGACACAGTTCTCCCCAGCTCCTTTAAATCTGCTTGCTCGATTTCTTTATCTTTGATGCTTTTATCAATAGTAACTTAATAATATTCATCATCTAACTCATGATATATGGCTGGCTTTTGTATTTGGTGTAAGGCTGGGTGATATGGCCAAAATATCATATCACAATATTTTAGATTAATAAAAGTTCTAAATATCCTTTACGAGTAGGTCATGACCCTAGGGTGGCAACCAATGTTTCCTCTAAGCTGCATGCGTGCGTGTGCAGTAGCCCCAAGACTGCCGTGCAGTAGCCCCAAGACTGCCGTGCAGTAGCCCCAAGACTGCCGTGCAGTAGCCCCAAGACTGCCGTGCAGTAGCCCCAAGACTGCCGTGCAGTAGCCCCAAGACTGCCGTGCAGTAGCCCCAAGACTGCCGTGCAGTAGCCCCAAGACTGCCGTGCAGTAGCCCCAAGACTGCCGTGCAGTAGCCCCAAGACTGCCGTGCATAAGAAAACATCAGCCCACGGAGAGAAGCACGAGGTTAAACTTCGCTAAACTTTCTAGAGTTTTCCCTGTTAACACTATCAATGTTTCTCTTTACTGTGGCAATTGTGATTGAATCAATGCCATATTAGCCACTTTCAATGCAGCATACCGAAACAAAACTAACTATGCAAGAGATTTTGTTGTAGATAAAACGCTTCCGATTAGGATTGTATTGCCTATATGCAAATAGACCATTGCCGTATATGGATCTGTGCCATTTTACGTTGAACTGGACTGTGTTTACAGCATTAGTAGTCGTGAGTAGATGAGCTTGTTATGAGATCAAAGAGAGAGCTGCATGTAGCCACGTGTGTACATTTGTTCATATTCGTTGCTAGTAAGTGAGTTGTTAGCTCAGTTATAGATCATTTGTAGTCAGCAATAGGGGAGTGATTGCTTCCTGCAAAAGCACTAACGTATACATTTCTAGACATCTTAGAAAAGCAAGTCAGGCTTTTTTTGTCTTAAAGGGGCAGTGTTATATTTTGAGACAGGCTTGAATAAGCTAAGTAGCCAATAGGCAAATTGTAGCATAATTTGTCTGATTCTCTGTAATAATGGTATGGGAATAATAATGCAGTTTATTTTGAAAAGTGGTTTCTTGCATCAAACAACGCAACATTTTCAGTCACCTCCTTGTCTGAAGGACAAGTGGATAAACAGGTTAATGTCAAGCCCTGCATGTTTTCTTTTCAAAGTGTCATGGAATGTAGGCCTACATTGAACACCACACATTGGCTGCTTCTGTAGGCTGAATGATGTAACAGCTATTTCCATGTTAAAATGCTACGGGCTGCATTTTCTCCATTGTTTTTGATGGTAGGCTACTCTTGTAAGATCAAATAGCCAAAGTACCCTACTTGGTCACTGTTAACTGGAACTTAAAGTGGGTAAAGCCTGTGTTCAGAGTAAACACGCTGGAAGTTGCAGAATTTTCACAATGTCTTAGTTTGCACTCGGCAGACTAGAAATTTGCTCAATGCTGAAAAAAAGGCCTTGTTAATTAGTGAACTGTTTGAATCGTGGAAATATAATTATTCTATAGCAGAATGTGACCGACCGGCTCGTTTTGATCTTAGGAGCAAAATTGGAAATGTTGTTTTTTACATTGGATAGAAGTAGAGACTTCTAGTAGAGCTAGACAGTTGAGGAACAATGGGAAAGTAATTCTGCTTTGAAAGTTGATAAACTTGTAACCTCACTTGAGAAAAGGGTTGGTTCCAGCTTTCTTTCCTAACAACAGCTGTCAAGCACCCAAGCTAACATTGACTAGCTTACAAGCTACTTCCAGACACAAATGAGAGAACTCACTCTGACCATTATACCTGCCCTAGCAGAGCTGGTTAGACTGTTTTTATGCTATCCGCAGTGTTGGTGTCTGCAACTGTGCTGCTGGCAACAATTTGTTTTTTTGCCAAGTTTACTGACACCATCCGTAATCAACGGGTGTTGAGCGTTTGTAAATTCATGAGTTATTCTGTGCTCTGGCACACTCAGGTAAGTGCTCTGAAATCAGAGTAGATAGATGTAGCTGGTAAATTCACTCTGGCTATCAACAGTTTTCGCAGTGACATCATTAACATTCTATTTTATATATATATATATATATATAATCAGCTAAATGGAGAGAAGTGTGCTACATGGCAGACCAATCTGAACTCATCTCATGGCATGTCCAGCCCACTTATTATTTCAGCCAATCATGGCTAGTGGGAAGGTTGCTCGCTTTTCTGTGGCTAAACCAACTAGGCTCATAATTCTATTCATATTTACAGATGGCATACACATTTGTTATTTAGGCACATGAAAGTTCACATGTTCCAGAAGGCATTTCTGTCAAAAAAGGTTTACTTTCAAATTGCTTTCCTGTGAAGTAGTGACACGCGACATACGCCTAGTTTCCTGAAACAAGTCACATATAGTGGGCAGCACCTTGAATGCATTGTTGTTTGACATAACAAATCAATAAGCCAGGGAGGAATTATTGACAGGGTAAGAACCAAAGGGTTGGTCAATGTTTCCAGGGAAACCTAATTAGATGTTACGTTCCATGTTTTCTTCTAATTAGGTTTCCATGTTTTCTTACCTCATGTAGCTAGCCAGCTAGCTAAACTATTCATGTTTCACCTATTCCTCTCTGATTTAAGATACCATTGCACAAACAATATGATTATCTAGGCCTACAGTAGTACGATCTAAGTTTGTACATTTAGCAAGCTAGCTAACTAGTGATTAGCATTAGTGGCTAAGGCAAACTAGCAGAGAGTAAGGAACACAAACTAATAGTGTAATTGTAGAAGGCTTGTGGAAAGCAGTATCGTTTTCACCAACATCTTTTTGCATCCGTTTGACCATGCAGACTTCAGAGTGAATGGCAAGAAAATCATGGTTAAGCAACTGCTCTCTCCTTGAGGGGCAGGGCTTGGTGTGGTATGCAGCCTGAGTTACGCCTGAGTTGCGTATCACACTTAACAAACCAAACATTGAAAAAACGTTATAGACCGGGAAGTAAAAACCCAAACCGGTCCATGCATCAATACTGGTGTATAGTAAAATAGAGTATACTGCCCAGCTCTAATAAGGTGGTTAGCTAGACTACCTGTGTTGCTGCTTCCCTGACACATGTGCAACTTCAGACTGAAGATGGGATAGAGTTGGGTCGGAGGGTTGTTGATGTAGCCGCTCCTCACCCGCAGCAGAGAGGCAGAAAGACAGTATCAGCCAACCAGACCGAATATTGACGATGAAGGCTCAATCAAGTGTTAATCAAATCTTATACTGCTGTGGGAGTATTGTTAATATTTAAACTAGGTAGCTAGACACACACACACACACACACACACACACACACACACATACACTTGACTGGTGACCGGGCGTGCACAATCTTCGACCAGGGCAGACTGGGAAACAGGCACAAAACAGGAGCATGCTATCTCCGTACAGGGCAGATCAACAGGCGCAACCAACGGACAGGGGTGTGAGTTTAACAACGTCATGATGACTTGCGGGCAGTGGGTTCCGAACAAGTGACAACAATGACAAAAAATGTTGTTATTTTGAGGGACATTATACCACCACCCAAAAGGGCACTTTGGAGACGGGAAGGGAAAAGAGGCATGTGCTCTGCACAGACAGAGCCCAAACTGTGTACGTGCGTGCCTTATGGCTATATATTAATAATTTAAAACACCCAAAAAGGATGTACCAATCCCAGGTTGCCCCTTTTTTAATGGATTTAATTGAATTCATTCAATCTGATGTCAACCAGATGTCATCTCACTTTAACAAAACTCTCCAATCCATTAATATGAAACAATCACCACACACATTTCTCGCTCGCTCACTCTCACGCACACGTATACAATGGGTGAGTGACTTTAGGATATACATAAGGTTATCCTTGAAAGTTGAGGGCCTGATGCAAAGTGCACATTGACTTCATGTGATACTGATTGCCTAAAACTGTCTCATGACTAGGGTTGCAAAATTACTGGAACTTTCAATAAATTCCCCCGGTGTCCGGAAATCCCGGTTTAGAGGTAGGGAGGATTCAGGATGGAATAAGCAGGAAATCTGTAAACGTCAAACCAGGATTTTTGTAAAACCAGTGCATTTATTGAAAGTTCCTGGAATGTTGCAACCCTAATTATACCTTCTTGCCCTTTGTGCTGTTGTCTGTGCCCAATAATGTTTGTACCATGTTTTGTGCTGCTCCCATGTTGTGTTGCTGCCTTGCTATGATGTCTTATGTTATGTTGTCTCTTGTCGTGATGTGTGTGTTGTCCTACATTAGTTATTTTTTTAATCCCAGCCCCCGTCTCCGCAGGAGATCTTTTGCCTTTTGGTAGGCCGTCGTTGTAAATGACAATTTGTTCTCAACTGACTTTTAGTTAAAATTACTTACTATCTCATAACTCATAGTCAGATTTAATTTTATTGGTGGCGGGAACGGGCTTCTATACCCATTACAACCTATGGCTGAAAATATTGTGGTTTATTCTAATGCTTACCCAATAAAAATGTACTAAATCATAGATTTGGAAAGTATACCGTGTATACCTGGGTATTTGGAAATAGCCACGTGATTATTTTTCAATACAGTCAAGTATTTATTAAGTTTTTTTAATAAATGTGAACATTAGTAGCACTTTTTTTTCTTCAATACTTTAGGAGATAAGGAAGACTGTGTTCTTCATTTAACCTGTAACATTTTTCATTATGAAATTTACCGGTAATCCCCAGTCAAGTGGTTTTTGTTTACAAGCACACAACAACGAGACCGGGGCCTTGTGAGTCACTCACTGTGATCTGATTACAATATGGAATTCACAACTAAATGTTTGCCAGCTAGATTTCTTTGAACTATTAAGTTAACTGTCTAAAATGTGCCAAATGCTCTGGAGTTGTGCATTTGGTTTTCTAGTTTAGTAGCTTGGTGGCTGTCTAGCTACCCAGTTAGCTTCTTATAAAATACAGCATTGGCTTAGTTTCAGCAGACAATCCTCTCCTGGATCAAAAGCCTTGCTGTCTAATTTGTTTTGTGCTTACAGCAAACTGTGAGTAGCATTTTTTTATTACTTGTATAGTTTAGGTCAGACACTAATGTTTGCAATGTGCTTGTTAGCATTTAGTTAGCATTCTCTGTGGTTTTACATGTACTTGTTAGCATTGCTAACCTTTTGAATTAGAGTATCAGTGGTGTTTGAAAACAGTGCCCTTTGTGTTCAGTGCCAGTATTACCGAATATCCCGGTATGACTATCTGGATACCTACAGATCGCCTACTAAATCACTGATTTGGCACATCAATGCGAAATTGTTAGGGTTACACATTCGGTAAATATATTGAGCCTACAAGTAGCAAAATAGAACTTGATTGATTGAACATGAAATGTATTTCAATATGATTGAAATAGGCCTATAGCCTACTATTTTATATATATTTTTCATTTAAGCCTCTTTTTAGGCTATACGTTGCTTGTTTATATAAATTGCGAAGGCATTGGAAACTTTTACATTTGTAGTCGGAAGTTATCGGCGGTCACAGAGACAGAATCACATGGTTTATCTGTTTCGAGGAGATCTATAAAGTAACGCAGAATGGCAAAGCTTCTAACGACACACTTAACCTCATCTAGAACAGCTTTCAAGTTAACTATGTTTTTGGGAACCTCTTGGAGACTAGACGTTGATCCTACAAAGGTTCTAACGACAAACTTAGCTTTAAGATGATTTTGAGAAACCGGGCCCAGAAGTTTAGAATTACAGGTCTGTTCTGTGGCCCCTCATCAGCATCCGTCTGGCATCTGGTCAGTCTGTGGACAAAGATGAGCTGCTGCTGTGACCATTATTTTGGAGTTAGTTGGGGGTTTTACATGCAAAGGAACAATGGATACTTCTGCGGTGTAGTATGCTGTAGAATAAATGCAGCAACAACAATGTATGTTTTCATTAAGGGTGGGGAGGTGGGCTCCATGGTTGAACTGTATATACTGTAATCACATGAGCTATGCAGAGGTGAGTGCCAGAGAGGTCTATGGGGTTAGGTACCTACACCCAGGGCAACTGAGTTCCAGTGTTGTCAGTATGAGAGTGGGACAGTGCCAGTCAAGAAGACAGATGACAAATTAATTTAGGCAATGGTTCTTCTATCAATTTGCGTTTGTGTCAAATGATTGCTAAATCACTCAGTGAATCAACCTACAATGTAAAAGCTGGTGGTAATATCAAACAGGAATACCTTGGTCAGTTGATCACTTTTCTGGCCGGCTCAAACAACTGAACCTTGTATGTAGCTTAAGCGTCCCTTGTAACCTAGAGGCTTCTAGATCTTGTAAGTGTGCCACCTGGACATTGATCTGTTTGGATTGCATTCTGCATTTTCATCTCAGGCTTCCCATTGTTACACACCGCAGTCTCACTGGAACCAAAGCGCAGCCGTGCACTCAAATAACTAATGCTTTGTCCTGTCATTATCACATTAAATAGCACCCAAAATGATATCCCTGGAAAGAGAATTGTCCCATCATGTGTATGTCCCAGGATGTTGGATTGAATATGAGCTGAACCAGTCTCTGGAGATTGATTATCCTGGGTTAGAAGAATGTATGCTTCTTTAATTGGTGTTGGGGGAGAATGGGCCAGCTGTGGTATTCATAAGGGGCTATTGTACTGAACAACACAACTAAGCAGATGACAACATGGCTCACCATGCCATAGCACCCAGCAGAGAACAGGAAATATATGACCGCAGGGCTTAGCATGGGGCCTCTGGATTCCGGAATGGTTCCTTCGCTTGGTGCTGCACATTCCGTTACCTGCCTGGACATGCAAATAAGAATGCGCCAAGTCTTCCATGCCTTGGCCAAAGCATGTTTTTATTGTTAGATACCCAGTGGTGTGTGTTCATGGATGTCAAGGGAAGCCAGGCTTCCCCCCCCAAAAATTACAAAAAAAATTATACATTCAATTGTATCTTTCGTCTCTTTGTTTACATACATTCAGCCTTTTGCAAATTGAAGGAACTGTATTCACATTCTAGTTTTTGTCTAGTGACTGATAGCCTAGCCAGCTAACTACCAATCTACAAATTGTTAGCTGATTGAGTGACTATCTAAACTTGTAGTAATCATGGCCGAATGCTGACTGGGCTCGTAGTGCACATGCCCAGGGCCCTGACCCCCAGGGGGTCGCCATTGATTTTTTTTAGTTATTCTCACTTGGATGTCATTAACTTGGCATACCCCGTAGTAAAACCTTTTTAAAATGGCTGGAAATTAGCTTTTAAACTGCCACATTTTCTCTCTGCCCAGTGGCAAAATGTGTAGAATCGCAGGAAATTTACTTAAAAATGTGTATTTTATTTTTCTCTCCGACATCAAGAAAGGGGGTCATTCAAATGTTTTGCTGCAAATCTTGGTTACGGCAAGAGTGGGCACTATCTTCAAATGGGGGGGACTGGATATAAACTCAGCAAAAAAAGAAATGTCCCTTTTTCAGGACCCTGTCTTTCAAAGATAATTTGTAAAAATCCAAGTAACTTCACAGATCTTCATTGTAAAGGGTTTAAACAATGTTTCCCATGCTTGTTCAATGAACCATAAACAGTTAATGAACATGCACCTGTGGAACGGTCGTTAAGACACTAACAGCTTACAGACAGTAGGCAATTAAGGTCACAGTTATGAAAACAGGACACTGAAGAGGCCTTTCTACTGACTTTGAAAAACACCAAAAGAAAGATGCACAGAGTTCCTGCTCATATGCGTGAACATGCCTTTGGCATGCTGCAAGGAGGCTTGAGGACTGCAAATGTGGCCAGGGCAATGAATTGCAATGTCCGTACTGTGCGACGCCTAAGACAGCGCTACAAGAAGACAGGACGGACAGCTGATCGCCCTCGCAGTGGCAGACCACGTGTAACAACAACTGCACAGGATCGGTACATCCGAACATCACACCTGCGGGACAGGTACAGGATGGCAACAACAACTGCCCGAGTTACACCAGGAATGCACAATCCCTCCATCAGTGCTCAGACTGTCCGCAATAGGCTGAGAGAGGCTGGACTGAGGGCTTGTAGGCCTGTTGTCTGGTGAGGACCTGCCTTACATCACTGGCAACAATGTTGCCTATGGGCACAAACCCACCTTTTTTTCTCACCAGGGGTGATGGTCGGATTCGCGTTTATCGTCGAAGGAATGAGCGTTACACCGAGGCCTGTACTCTGGAGCGGAATCAATTTGGAGGTGGAGGGTCCGTCATGGTCTGTGGCGGTGTGTCACAGCATCATCGGACTGAGCTTGTTGTCATTGCAGGCAATCTCAGCGCTGTGCGTTACAGGGAAGACATCCTCCCTTTTTGGTACCCTTCCTGCAGGATCATCCTGACATGACCCTCCAGCATGACAATGCCACCAGCCATACAGCTCATTCGGTGTGTGATTTCCTTCAGGAGCCTTATGGCTTTGGGGTGAAAACTGTTGAGAAGCCTTTTTGTCCTAGACTTGGCTCTCCGGTACCGCTTGCCATGCGGTAGTAGAGAGAACAGTCTGTCTGGAGTCTTTGACCATTTTTAGGACCTTCCTCTGACACCGCCTGGTGTAAGAGGTCCTGGATGGCAGGCAATCATCTCCTTAGTCTTGGTTACGTTGAGGGATAGGTTGTTATTCTGGCACCACCCAGCCAGGTCTCTGACCTCCCTATAGGCTGTCTCGTTGTCGGTGATCAGGCCTACCACTGTTGTTGTCTGCAAACTTAATGATGGTGTTGGAGTTGTGCCTGGCCATGCAGCTGTGGGTGAACAGGGATACAGGAGGGGAATGAGCACGCACCACTGGGGGAGCTCTAGAGTTGAGGATCAGCGTGGCAGATCTGTTGCTACCTACCCTCACCATCTGGGGGCGGCCCGTCAGGAAGCGCAATGTTTGAAGCACAGTGAAGAGCTGCTGGCAAATGACTTAATTATAAAATAACACACAGAAATACGAGCCTTAGGTCATTAATATGGTCGAATCTGGAAACTATCATCTCGGAAACAAGACGTTTATTCTTTCAGTGAAATACTGAACCGTTCCGTATTTTATCTAACGGGTGGCATCCCTAAGTCTAAATATTGCTGTTACATTGCAGCCTTCAATGTTATGTCATATCTATGTACAATTCTAGCAAATTAGGCGGCCCAAACTGTTGCATATACACTGACTCTGCATGCAATGAATGCAAGAGAAGTGACACAATTTCACTTGGTTAATATTGCCTGCTAGCCTGGATTTAAAAATATATACTTCTGTGTATTGATTTTAAGAAAGGCATTGATGTTTATGGTTAGGTACACATTGGAGCAACGATGCGCACCGCATGTTTTCGAGATGATAGTTCACAGATTCGACCATATTTGAATGAACTAAGGCTCGTATTTCTGTGTGTTATGTTATAACTAAGTCTATGATTTGATAGAGCAGTCTGACTGAGCGATGGTAGGCACCAGCAGGCTCGTAAGCATTCATTCAAACAGCACTTTAGAGCGTTTGCCAGCAGCTGTTTATGACTTCAAGCCTATCAACTCCCAAGATTAGGCTCATGTAACCGATGTGAAATATCTAGCTAGTTAGCGGGGTGCGTGCTAATAGCGTTTCAAACGCCACTCGCTCTGAGACTTGGAGTGGTTGTTCCCCTTGCTCTGCATGGGTAACGCTGCTTCGAGGGTGGCTGTTGTCGTTGTGATCCTGGTTCGTGCCCAGGTAGGAGCGAGCAGAGGGACGGAAGCTATACTGTTACACTGGCAATACTAAAGTGCCTATAAGAACATCCAATAGTCAAAGGTTAAAGAAATACAAATGTTATAGAGAGAGAGTCCTATAATAACTAAAAACCTAAAACTTCTTACCTGGGAATATTGAAGTTAAAAGGAACCACCAGCTTTGATATGTTCTCATGTTCTGAGCAAGGAACTTAAACATTAGCTTTCTTACATAGCACATATTGCACTTTTACTTTCTTTTCCAACACTTTGTTTTTGCATTATTTAAACCAAATTGAACATGTTTCATTATTTATTTGAGGCTAAATTGATTTTATTGATGTACTATATTATGTTAATAAGTTAATTCAGTATTGTTGTAATTGTCATTATTACAAATACATGTAAAAAAACCTGGCCGATTTTAATCGGTATCGGCTTTAGTTGGTCCTCCAATAATCGGTATCGGCATTGAACAATCTAAATCGGTCGACCTCTGTTCTTCCATACATGCGTGTGATGCTTCTATGCAGATGTTGATCTGTAGCCTAATATAAGTCCCACATGGAAGGAAAACAGATTGTCATCTGTAGCACCATAACAACATAATGGTAATGCTAGTATTTGAAAGCTAAATCTCTTGATTAACTGGGTAAATTAAGATGGCATAGGCCTACTCACAATACAAGTGAATGCTTATTCAATAGGAATGTGCATAGCATTGATGTATTAAGTTTATTTTGGCTGATCAATGGAGTCAATGGTGCTACAGAGGACAATCTGTTTGCCTTTCCATGTGAGACTTTATATGGCACCTGAGGGCTGCCGTTTTACGGGCTCCTAACCTATTGTGTGTGTGTTTTTTTTTTTTTGTGCATTATTTGTAACTTATTTT
Source organism: Oncorhynchus tshawytscha (assembly GCF_018296145.1). Lineage (NCBI taxonomy): Eukaryota > Metazoa > Chordata > Actinopteri > Salmoniformes > Salmonidae > Oncorhynchus > Oncorhynchus tshawytscha. The sequence continues at coordinate 9,551,840 of NC_056458.1, read as the reverse complement.
GTACATAATGTTTCTGCCAGTGTCTCTTATGACCGAAAAGAGCTTCTGGATATCAGGACAGCCATTACTCACCTCGTACTGGATGAAGATTTTTCTGTAACGGGTCGGACGCAAAGGATTTACTTTAGACACCCGAAAAGGCCCAAATCTCCGTCATTCGCATGAAGAAGAGACGGATGTCGGGGTGCCTTGTAAGGATCCGACGGCGAGTGGGTAATCTGCTTCTACCGTCAGTCCTATTAGCCAACGTGCAATCATTGGATAACAAAACTGATGAGCTCCGCTGAAGACTATCCTACCAATGGGACGTTCAAAACTAATATCTTATGTTTCACTGAGTTGTGGCTGAACGACAACATGGATAACATACAGCTAGCTGGGTTTTCCGTGCATCGGCAAGATAGAACAGCTGGCTCCAATTAGACAAGGGGTGGCGGTCTGTGTCTATTTCTCAATAACAGCTGGTGCAAGAAATCTAATATTAAGTCTCGAGGTTTTGCTTGCCTGAGGTAGAGTATCTCATGATAAGCTGTCGACCACACTATTTACCAAGAGAGTTTTCAGATTTTCCGTAGCTGTCTATTTACCACCACAAACCAATGCTGGTACTAAGACCGCACTCAACAAGCTGTGTAAGGCCATAAGCAAAGAAAATGCTCATCCAGAGATTGCGCTCCTAGTGGCCGGGGACATTAATGCTGGGAATCTTAAATCTGTTTTTACCTAATTTCTACCAGCATGTCACATGTGCAACCAGAGGGAAAACAACTCTATACCACCTTTACTCCACACACAGAGACGTTCAAAGCTCTCCCTCGTCCTCATTTTGGCAAAATCTAACTATAACTCTATCCTGCTGATTTTCTGCTTACAAGCAAAAACTACAACAGGAAGTACCAGTACCTCGCTCAATACGGAAGTGGTCAGATGACGCAGATGCTCAGCTACAGGATTGTTTTGCTAGCAGAGACTTGAATATGTTCTGGGATTCTTCCAATGGCATTGCGAAGTACACCACAACAGTCACTGGCTTCATCAATAATTGCATCGACAACGGCGTCCCCACAGTGACCATACGTGCATACCCCAACCAGAAGCCATGGATTACTACAGGCAACATCCTCACTGAGCTAAGGGTTAGAGCTGCCGCTTTCAAGGAGAGGGACTCTAACCCAGAAGCTTATTGGAAATCCCGCTATACCCTCAGATGAACCATTAAACAGGCAAAGCGTCAATATAGGACTGATTGAATCCTACTACACCGGCTCCAACGCTCGTCAAATGTGGAAGGGCTTGCAAACTATTACGGACTACAAAGGGAAGCACAGCCGCGAGCTGCCCAGTGACACAAGCCTTCCAGTCGAGCTAAATTACTTCTATGAGCACTTCGAGGCAAGCAACACTGAAGCATGCACCAGCTGTTCCAGACAACTGTGTGATCACACTCTCCGTAGCCGACGTGAGTAAGACCTTTTAAACAGGTCAACATTCACAAGGCCGCAGGGCCAGATGAATTACAAGGACCTGTACTCCGAGCATGCACTGAGCAATTGGCAAGTGTCTTCACTGACATTTTCAACCTGTCCCTGACCAAGTCTGTAAAACCAACATGTTTCAAGCAGACCACCATAGTCCCTGTGCTCAAGAACACTAAGGTAACCTGCCTAAATAACTACCACCCCGTAGCACTAATGTCTGTAGCCATGAAGTGCTTTGCAAGGCTGGTCATGGCTCACATCAACACCATTATCCCAGAAACCCTAGACTCACTCCAATTTGCATACCGCCTCAACAGATCCACAGATGATGCAACCGCTGTTGCACTCTACACTGCCCTTTCCCACCTGGACAAAAGGAACACCTACCTGAGAATGCTATTCATTGACTACAGCTCAGCATTCAATGCCATATTGCCCTCTAAAGCTCATCACTCAGCTAAGGACCTGTTGTATTTGGCTCATGTGACGAATAACAATTGGTTTGATATTAGCCTACTGAGCAACAACATTTGCATAGGAGCATGCCATACCTGTATAGAAGGACATCATTTAGGCACTGCTGTTAGTTTGAGAATATAAAATAACATACCGTTGAATTTGGAAGTTTTCATACAACATTTAAACTCAGTTTTTTAAAGTTTATTTATATATATATATATATATATATATATATATATATTATTTATTTAAAAATAAATGTTTACCCCGATTTCGTGGTATCCAATTGTTTTAGTAGCTACTATCTTGTCTCATCGCTACAACTCCCGTACGGGACGGAGAGAGAGAGAGACGAAGGTTGAAAGTCATGCGTCCTCCGATACACAACCCAACCAAGCCGCACTGCTTCTTAACACAGCGCGCATCCAACCCGGAAGCCAGCCGCACCAATGTGTCGGAGGGAACACCGTGCACCTGGCAACCTTGGTTAGCGCGCACTGCGCCCGGCCCACCACAGGAGTCGCTGGTGCGCGATGAGACAAGGACATCCCTACCGGCCAACCCCTCCCTAACCCGGGCGACGCGGCCGGTTATGACAGAGCCTGGGCGCAAACCCAGAGTCTCTGATGGCACAGCTGGCGCTGCAGTACAGCGCACTTAACCACTGCGCCACCCGGGAGGCCCTAAAACTCAGTTTTTCACAATTCCTGACATTTAATCCTCGTAAAAATTCCTTGTCTTAGGTCAGTTACGATTCCTACTTTATTTTAAGAATGTGACATGTCAGAATAATAGAAGAGTGATTTTATTTCAGCTTTTATTTCTTTCATCACATTCCCAGTGGGTCAGAAGTTTACATACACTCAATTAGTATTTGGTTGCATTGCCTTTAAATTGTTTAACTTGGGTCAAACGTGTCAGGTAGCCTTCCACAAGCTTCCCACAATAAGTTGGGTGAATTTTTGTCCCATTCCTCCTGACAGAGCTGGTGTAACTGAGTCAGGTTTGTCAGCCTCCTTGCTTGCACACACTTTTTCTATAGGATTGAGGTCAGGGCTTTGTGATGGCCACTCCAATACCTTGACTTTTGTCCTTTTTGCCACAACTTTGGAAGTATGCTTGGAGTCATTGTCCATCTGGAAGACCCATTTGTGACCAAGCTTTAACTGATGTCCTGACATGTTGCTTCAATATATCCACATAATTGTCCTCCCTCATGATGCCATCTATTTTGTTTAGTGCACCAGTCCCTCCTGCATCAAAGCACCCCCGCAACATGATGCTGCCACCGCCATGCTTCACGGTTGGGATGGCGTTCTTCGGCTTGCAAGCCTCCCCTATTTCCTCCAAACATAACGATGGTCATTATGGCCAAACAGTTCTATTTTTGTTTCACCAGACCAGAGGACATTTCTCCAAAAAGTACGATCTTTGTCCCCATGTGCAGTTGCGACCCGTAGTCTGGCTTTTAATATGGCACCTTTGGAGCAGTGGCTTCTTCCTTGCTGAGCGGCTTTTCAGGTTATGTTATAGGACTTGTTTTACTGTGGATATAGATACTTTTGTACCGGTTTCCTCCAGCATCTTCACAAGGTCCTTTGCTGTTGTTCTGGGATTGATTTACACTTTTCGCACCAAAGTACATTAATCTCTAGGAGACAGTTCATCTCTCCTTCCTGAGCGCTATGATGGCTGCGTGGTCCCATGGTGTTTATACTTACGTACAATTGTTTGTACAGATGAACATGGTACCTTCAGGCATGTGGAAATTGCTCCCAATGATGATCCAGACTTGTGGAGGTCGACAATTTTTTTTGTGAGGTCTTGGCTGATTTCTTTTAATTTTCCCATGATGTCAAGCGAAGAGGCACTGAGTTTGAAGGTAGGCCTTGAAATACATCCACAGGTTCACCTCCAATTGACTCTAATGATATCAATTATCTGTCTGTAAACAATTGTTGGAAAAATTACTTGTCAGTAGATGTCCTAACCGACTTGCCAAAACATGTAGTTTAACAAGAAATTTGTGGATTGGTTGAAAAACTAGTTTTAATGACTCCAATCTTAAGTGTTTGTAAACTTCCGACCTCGACTGTATATTCAATGCAAATGGTCCAACGTAAAGTCATTTGTGATCACGGATGCTTATGAAACTACTATATATAGTCTTTTTTTTTCAGCTGTCAGGACGCCTCTCTAACCAACTCAGCTGCCAGGGAAAAAATCATAACGACTCCGTTGGCTAGTTCAGCTACCTGTCAAGAAATTGGCAGGTTGTAACTTGATCCTACTGCTGCGATTGGATCGAGCGAGGTTGTAACTCCACTCCCTTTCAAATCTCTCTCTGTGGCTTATTTGACTTGCTGGCTGCGGTTTATTGCTACTACGATAACTAGCTCAATGGCGTTGACATTTGTTAATGCGAGCGTAGCGAAATGCTTGTGCTTCTAGTTCCGACAATGCCGTAATAACCAACGAGTAATCTAACCTAACAATTCCAAAACTACTACCTTATACACACACAAGTGTAAAGGATTAACAATATGTCCATAAAAATATATGAATGAGTGATGGTACAGAACGGCATAGGCAAGATGCAATAGATGGTATAGAGTACAGTATATACATATGAGATGAGTAATGTAGGGTATGTAAACATATTAAGTAGCACTGTTTAAAGTGGCTAGTGATATATTTTTCCATCAATTTCCATTATTAAAGTGGCTGGAGTTGAGTCAGTGTGTTGGCAGCAGCCACTCAATGTCAGTCTGATGGCCTTGAGATAGAAGCTGTTTTTCAGTCTCTCGGTCCCTGCTTTGATGCACCTGTACTGACCTCGCCTTCTGGATGATAGCGGGGTGACCAGGCAGTGGCTCGGGTGGTTGTTGTCCTTGATATCTTTATGGCTTTCCTGTGACATCGGGTGGCGTAGGTGTCCTGTAGGGCAGGTAGTTTGCCCCTGGTGATGAGTTGTGCAGACCTCACTACCCTCTGGAGAGCCTTACGGTTGTGGGCGGCGTAGTTGCCGTACCAGGTGGTGATGCAGCCCGACAGGATGCTCTCGATTGTGCATCTGTAGAAGTTTGTGAGTGCTTTTGGTGACAAGCCGAATTTCTTCAGCCTCCTGTGGTTGAAGAGGCGCTGCTGCGCCTTCTTCACGTCGCTGTCTGTGTGGGTGGACCAATTCAGTTTGTCTGTGATGTGTACGCCAAGGAACTTAAAACTTACTACCCTCTCCACTACTGTCCTGTCGATATGGATAGGGGGGTGCTCCCTCTGCTGTTTCCTGAAGTCCACAATCATCTCCTTTGTTTTGTTGACGTTGAGTGTGAGGTTATTTTCCTGACACCACACTCCGAGGGCCCTCACCTCCTCCCTGTAGGCCGTCTCGTCGTTGTTGGTAATCAAGCCTACCAGTGTAGTGTCGTCCACAAACTTGATGATTGAGTTGGAGACATGCATGGCCACGCAGTTGTGGGTGAACAGGGACTACAGGAGAGGGCTCAGAACGCACTCTTGTGGGGTCCCAGTGTTGAGGATCAGCGGGGTGGAGATGTTGTTACCTACCCTCACCACCTGGTGGCGGCCCATCAGGAAGTCCAGTACCCAGTTGCACAGGGCGGGGTCGAGACCCAGGGTCTCGAGCTTGATGACGAGCTTGGAGGGTACTATGGTGTTGAATGCCGAGCTGTAGTCGATGAACAGCATTCTCACATAGGTATTCCTCTCCAGATGGGTTAGGGCAGTGTGGTTGCGATTGCGTCGTCTGTGGACCTATTTGGGCAGTAAGCAAATTGGAGTGGGTCTAGGGTGTCAGGGTGGAGGTGATATGGTCCTTGAATAGTCTCTCAAAGCACTTCATGATGACGGAAGTGAGTGCTACAGGGGCGGTAGTCGTTTAGCTCAGTTACCTTAGCTTTCTTGGGATCAGGGACAATGGTGGCCTTCTTGAAGCATGTGGGAACAGCAGACTGGGATAAGGATGGATTGAATATGTCCATAAACACACCAGCTGGTCTGCGCATGCTCTGAGGACGCGGCTGGGGATGGCGGCTGGGCCTGCAGCCTTGCGAGGGTTAACACGTTTAAATGTTTTACTCACGTCGGCTGCAGTGAAGGAGAGTCCGCAGGTTTTGGTTGTGGGCCGTGTTAGTGGCTCTGTATTGTCCTCAAAGCGGGCAAAAAAGTTATTTAGTCTGACTGGGAGTAAGACATCCTGGTCCGCGACGGGGCTGGTTTTCTTTTTGTAATCCGTGATTGAGCCGTTGAATTGCGACTCTACTTTGTCTCTATACTGACGCTTAGCTTGTTTGATTGCCTTCCGGAGGGAATAGCTACACTGTTTGTATTCTGTCATGTTTCCGGTCACCTTGCCCTGGTTAAAAGCAGTGGTTAGCGCTTTCAGTTTCACACGAATGCTGCCATCAATCCACTGTTTCTGGTTTGGGAATGTTTTAATTGTTGCTATGGGTACGACCTCGTCAATGCACTTTCTAATGAACTCGCTCACCGAATCAGCGTATTCGTCAATGTTGTTGGACGCAATGCAGAACATATCCCAAGCCACTTGATCGAAGCAGTCTTGAAGCGTGGAATCAGATTGGTCGGACCAGTGTTGAACAGACCTGAGCGCGGGAGCTTCTTGTTTTAGTTTCTGTCTGTAGGCTGGGAGCAACAAAATGGAGTCGTGGTCAGCTTTTCCGAAAGGAGGGCGGGGGAGGGCCTTATATGCGTTGTGGAATGGACACCGTTGGAGCTGATCAGATCAGCACACCGGTACATAGCTTACCTTACACCAAAGAGTTTTATTAACTCTGTGGTTACACTGCAAGTCAGATGGCTCATTGCTGAAAATTGTGCATTTTCAAAATGATAACCTGCTAATGTTAGGAGCTAACAGCCAATGTAGAAAGCTATCTGATATCTTAGCACCATGTTTATGAAGCCTGCCAGCTAGCATAGTAGCTAATACAGCTAGCTAGCTAACACCACAGATGAACGGGTTGGTTATCAGAATCTTTGCTAACAGGTCACATAGCTATCTGCTTAGCTAGCTTACTTATTGCATGCATGTCAGGCACGTCAACACAAGCCTTAATATTAGTGAATTAAACGAATATTTGCAACAGGAGATTGATTTTTGGTCACTGTAAATTCATCCATTTCTCAATACTGCACCTTTCTGTTGGAGAATGAGCTAGCTTAGGATTTTTCCCAGCTAAACATTCCTCGACATTGTGCAGTGCTCGTGGCTCAGGCGGTGAGCAGCGGCTGGCATCAGTTTTGTTATGCAGAGGGACTATTTGCGAAGCCGTTAGAGAAGGGCCTATAGACTAGAAAAGGCCAATATCGGCTCGGCCAATTATCGGTCGTTCTCTACTTTAAATGAGAAAAAAAACTCAATGATGGAGCCTAAAAAAAGGTAATAAGAATGGTGTATTACCACTTTGCAAACATTTGTTCATTGCACTTGTGTGAGCGTGCCTTCATATTAGGGTTGAATGGCAATTTACCGCCCAAAACTTCTCCCTTTTCCCGCGATAAATGACTAAGAAACCGGTAAATTAGAATACATTATTTATATGAACAGCATGGCTTGAAAGGGAACTGTTAGCATATATTTATATCTCGCTCTCTCGCATGAAATGACTAGGAAATATAGTCAAGATGTTGACAAGGTTGTAAATAATGTCCTTCAAACTTTGCTTTTGTCAAAGAATCCTCCATTTGCAGCAATTACAGCCTTGCAGAACTTTGGCATTCTAGTTATCAATTTGTTGAGGTAATCTGAAGAGATTTCACCCCATGCTTCCTGAAGCACATCCCACAAATTGAATTCGCTTGATGGGCACTTCTTACGTACCATACGGTCAAGCTGCTCCCACAACAGTTCAATAGGGTTGAGATCCGGTGACTGTGTTGGCCACTCCGTTATAGACAGAATACCAGCTGACTGCTTCTTCCCTAAATAGTTATTGCATAATTTGGAGTTGTGCTCTGGGTCATTGTCCTGTTGTAGGAGGAAATTGGCTCCAATTAAGCGCCATTAACAGGGTATGACATGGTGTTGCAAACTGGAATGATAGCCTTCCTTCTTCAAGATCCCTTTTACCCTGTACAAGTATTCCACTTTACCACCACCAAAGCACCCCCAGACCATCACATTCCCTCCACCATGCTTGACAGATGGCATAAAGCACTCCTTCAGCATCTTTTTCTTCGTGATCCGAACACCTCAAACTTAATTTGTCTGTCCATAACACTTTTTTCCCAATCGTCCCCTGTCCAATGTCTGTTCTTTTTCCCATCTTAATTTTTTATATTTATTGGCCAGTCTGAGAGATGGCTTTTTCTTTGAAACTGCCTAGAAGGCCCGCATCCCGGAGCCGCCTCTTCAATGTTTGACTTTGAGACTGGGGTTTTGCGGGTACTATTTAATGAAGCTGCTAGTTGAGGACTTGAGGCATCTGTTTCTCAAGCTAGACACTAATGTACTTGTCCTCTTGCACAGTTGTGCACCGGGGCCTCCCACTCTTTCTATTCTGGTTAGAGCCAGTTTGCACTTCTGTGAAGGGAGTAGTGTACAGCGTTCGAGATCTTGAGTTTCTTGGCAATTTCTCGCCTGGAATAGCCTTCATTTCTCAGAACAAGAATAGACTGAAAAGTTTCAGAAGAAAGATCTTTCTTTCAGGCCATTTTGAGCCTGTAATCGAACCCACAAATGCAGATGCTCCAGATACTCAACTAGTCTAAAGGCCAGTTTTATTGCTTCTTTAATCAGACAACAGTTTTCAGCTGTCCTAACATATTTGCAAAAGGGTTTTCTAATGATCGATTAGCCTTTTAAACTTGGATTAGCTAACACAACGTGACATTGGAACTCAGGAGTGATGGTTGCTGATAATGGGCCTCTGTACGCCTACGTAGATATTCCATGAAAAATCTGCCATTTCCAGCTACAATAGTCATTTACAATATTAACCATGTCTACACTTTTTCTGATTGATTTCATGTTATTTTAATGGACAAACAATTTTATTTGATTTCAAAAACAAGACCAACCTTTTTGAACAGTAGTACTTCCTAGCATACCTCTTTCAGGTAATACATTCAATGCAGTTTTAGTGTTATATTTAGCTAATTAATGATTGGTTATGCATAATAAGCTTCTAACTTAAAGCCTTTTTCTCTTGCACAATACGCACTCGCCTTTGCTCTGCTGGCCTCTCCTTACAAACCGCTCCTTAGCTCTTGGAGAAAAGGAAAAGCTAGAATAGCTTGCTGGACATTTTTTTAATTTAAATTTTGCATTACTTATAGACTATTCGAAGAGAGACTCAAGCTTTTGTTTGCCTGAATGTTAAATACAGCGGCCAATAAAACTCACATGCAGTTTGAAAGAGCAAACGTGCGGTGGTGGTAGGCTATAGCGGTTATTTATTCAGACCCGTAACCATTCAATCTTCGTGAAGAGAAGTGAAAGCCTTCTGGATATAATTCTAGTCCTATATTATTCAACGATGTCATGAGAATGATTAAGACGAGGACAACTAAACTTATTTAAAGTAACTGTTGAAAGGTAGGAATGAATGAAGCAACTATAGCGCGAGCAAGAGGTACGCTAATAACATTGGGGGAAATATTATGAAAGGTGTGTGTCTATGCATCAGCCTACTAATTACACACACAGGCCCCATTTTATATTTCAAAATTCAAATTCGTTAGCCTATACTTGTACCATTGTGGCTTGAATTTTTGATCAAAGGTCTAATCAAATCCAGACAGGCCTATTTATATGCTTTTGAATGACACTTCCAGTTTTTGCCTGAAATACAGGGTTATCTAGGAGAAAAATGATTTATTATTGGCATGGAACATTTGTAAAATACTGGGAAAATATGAAACCCTACTTCATATTAGTGAGTATTGTGCTAGACTGCTAGTAGTGTTTCTGTTTTGTAATGCTCAGAGGACATTGTGTCATTCAGGCAGATGTGTCATTCTCATGGTTATCTTGTTCTGTCAAGGCCAGAGCTCAACCCCTGAACCCTGTGCTCCCATGCTCCTCACTGCTCCACAGTCAGACAGGAAGAAGTTCTGTCCCTCAGGAAGGATAGGCCGCTTTACACACTCATCCTGCTCCAGCCACAGAGTTGCCTGCCCAGTGTCCACCTCTCTGCCACAGGAAGTGTTTGTCTGGATGTGTTTTTGAAATGCTTCAGGGAGAGAAAAATATTTTAGAGGGCATCTACTTTGGGTTAGTAGTCTATGCAGTGAATTGCAGTTAAAAGGGTTTAAGTGTTCACTTTATCTATCATTCTCACTCCGAGGGGAAGCAATTAAAATTAATTCTGCAGCCATTATACATGCAGAGTGTTGGTCTACTGCACATGGGAGCTAGGGCTGGGCGATATGGCGCAAATATCATATCACGGTATTTTAAAACATTTTGACGGTATTTGTTGGTATTTTATGCACGATATCGGCCAGCAAACTAGACCTTATTTTTGAACAACATTTTGCAATTTGGATTTGACTTGCGATTTAGAGCTAAACACTTGGGTGAACTGTTGGAATCATGTAAATATAATGATTATTCTAATTCTATAGTTAGAATATAGTTTTGGGCACTTTGAATAAGGTGTTATTTGACATGACTATGCTTGAAAATGGTAATAGTTTTTGTTGTGACAGGGTAGGAACCAGTGTTTTTTAGGGGACCCTATAATCTTTGCCTACATTGAATGTCTTCGCTACTTCATGTAGCTAATATATTCATGCTTCACGTTTTCCTCTTTGATTTAGAAGATACTGTTGCACAAACTACCTAATGATTTAGGTCTACACCATCACTGGTATTAGTAATCAAAATAAGGTTATAGAATGTAACGTAAAAACCAGTATATTGTATACCAATATATTGTAAAATACAGCATACTGCCCAGCCCTAATGGGAGCTGTTGGATAGATGCTGTTTTTCTTGTGGTTCTCAGCCTACTTACAACACATTAGAATGGAGCTGAGTGGAAGGAGGTGCTGATGTCATCCCATTACTTAACATTCCAAATCAGATCCTGTTCCACTTTTGTGTCTCACGTCACGTGGGATCTTACTCCTGCTGACAAACTGGCTCCTCCTCAGCCCACAGGCTGTCATTAGCCTGCTCCTTCGCTGGCTCTGTCAGGAAATGTGTGGAAGGACAGATGGTCCTCATCTGCACACTTCGTTTCACTGGAGGAAAATCAAACAAAAACTAGGCTGCACAATACGCAGCGTCTTTCCTCTCCATGTAGGACTAGTTCACTAGTGGCAGCCTGGCCTTCAATAGCCTCCTCGTCTTCCTCAGTCAACCTGCGATCAACAGATTGAGACAGGACAGTACTGCAGATCTCAGACAGAGGGCGTATAAGTCAGTTCTACATGTAATTCTATCGTCTCAGCTACCTCGGGTTACAGGTTAAATGACTCATGTTTGAGTGGGTGCAATAACAATCTTACTGCAGAGTTATTGTGATGTAAATGGTTAATAAGTATATTTTTCTTGGAAGTCTGTGTTCTTGTTCTTTTGACTAAGTCATTCCCTGACTTAATTGATATTGTAATAAGTAGTTTAGAGTTGGGCAAAAAGCATCTCATGAAGGAAGCCAGTATACATACTACATGACCAAAAGTATGTGGACACCTGCTCATCAAACATCTAATTTCAAAAGCATGGGCATTAATATGGAGTTGGTCCCCCCTTTGCTGCTATAACAGCCTCCACTCTTCTGGGAAGGCTTTCCTCTAGATGTTGGAACATTGCTGCGGGGACTTGCTTCCATTCAGTCACACGCATTAGAGGTCGGGCACTGATGTTGGGCGATTAGGCCTGGCTCGCAGTTGGCGTTACAATTCATCCCAAAGGTGTTCGATGGGGTTGAGGTCAGGGCTCTGTGCAGGCCAGTCATGTTCTTCCATACTGATCTCGACAAACCATTTCTGTATGGACCTCGCTTTGTGCATGGGGGCAGTTGGAAGCACAGAATAGTCTAGAATGTAATTTTATGCTGTTGTGTTAAGGGGTCCAAATCAAATGTATTTATATAGCCCTTCGTACATCAGCTGATATCTCAAAGTGCTGTACAGAAACCCAGCCTAACACCCCAAACAGCAAGCAATGCAGGTGTAGAAGCACGGTGGCTAGGAAAAACTCCCTAGAAAGGAAGTATGAAAAAAAAAAAAACTGGAATGAGTAGGTGTGTCCAAACCTTAGACTTGTGCTAGCTAGCTAATATTTGGACACACCTACTCATTCCAGGGTTTTTCTTTTTTTACTATTTTCTACATTGTAGAACAATAGTGAAGATGTCAACTATGACATTGCACACATGGAATCATGCAGTAAACAAAAAGTGTTAAACAAAAATGTGTGTTATATTTGAGGTTCTTCAAAGTAGCCACCCTTTGCCTTCTTGACAGCTTTGCACACTCTTGGCATTCTCTCAGCCAGCTTCATGAGGTAGTCACCTGGAATGCATCTCAATTAACAGGTGTGCCTTGTTAAACATTAATTTGTGGAATTTCTTTCCTTCTTAATGCGTTTGAGCCAATCAGTTGTGTTGTGACAAGGTAAGGGTGGTATACAGAACAAAGCCCTATTTGGTGAAAGACCAAGTACATAATTATGGCAAGAACAGCTCAGATATATATTTCCCCTGTAGATGTTGGGTGTCACTGAAATCATTCTATGCACATTCTATGACCATTTTGGAAGCAGCTTTTATAACTCATGTAGCACGACAGCATATCCAGTATGTTCTACAACAACATGTAGATGACAAGGTTTGGAGTTTAACACAAGATCAGTAAAACATTGTTGACGAGTGTTATTTGTCCACAGATCTTCCTACTGGCCTGTCCGCCATGTAAAACAGCCATGGTCATCTTTAGGTGAGTACCTCCATTCTACACACTCCCACTGTCATGGAATCTCAACCCCACCTTAACTGTCAGCATTGTTTTATAGACTATAAGTAACACAGTAAACGTTAATCCGAGACACCTAAATTAGTATGATATGTTTGGTATGTTTGGTTACATACGAGTGAAGATGACTTCAGGATGGGTGTGTGTATAACGTGAACGTCTAGCAACCAAAAGGTTGCGTGTTCGAATCTCATCACGGACAATTTTAGCTAATTAGCAACTTTTCAACTACTTTCTATTTTGCAACTACTTAGTACTTTTTAGCTACTTTGCAACTACATAGCATGTGTGGTGGAAATTCTAACCAAAAGGGGAGAGACTGTAGATTGTTGGAACAGCAACTTTATTATAAGATTTGCAAAAAGTTTGCAATTCAACAATCACCCAAATAGTTTGGAGGCCAACGAACAGAGTTGTCTCTCTCCTTTTATAGAAAGTACATCCTCTTATCTGACAGTTAGCAGATGTGCAGAAACAGGGCCGGGGAACAGAGTTGTAGAATGTAATTTAGATAATCTGTGTAGTTCAAGGTAGCTGATATCGCCTCTGTTCCTCCCTGCAATTCCCACATACTGTAGCCAAATTCCTGGCAATTGTAAACACAGGAGGTCACATACTGAGGTGGCACCCAAACGACTCATTAATCTGTACGCTCGGATATTTTACTAAGTCACACAAGACAAGTTTGTGTCAGTAAAACATACTAGCATATAACAAAGGACAATTATTTAAGTAACAGCATAGTATGTAATTAATTCATTAATTTCATGTCAGCTAACTCTTCCCTGAACCCAAAAAACCTAACCCCTAGCCTAGCTAACATACAGGGGGAAGCCAAGACACTGTAACATGAGATTCCTATGATGGCAGCTTTTTTTTCAACATGAGCTTCAATAATGAGAGTCCACTTATGTTTTTAAGTTGCTGTGCAAAATAAAACACTTATTTGCAGCATTACACACCTCGGCTGTGATTATCAAATGTCCTGAGAAGGAACCTCAGCCTGACCGCCACAGATGATGAAACTACGTTTGCATGGCACTGGTTTCAAATGTCGTTACGTTAATGTCTGTTACGTCAGTTAGGTCAGGTTAGTCTTATAGCAGGGGGAGGAAACCCAAGGTGGGGATCACTGCTGGACACCTGAGCCCTGTTCTGGCCTCTACTCTCATTAGGAAAACTGGGGCAGGAGCTCAGCCATGGTGACCTCCACAACCCTCCCTGTTTCAATCAGGGCCCTGCTTTGTCCTTCTGCCAGGCAGTCAGAAGATAATTGAAATGTAGCTGAACGAGTCTGCATAGAAACAAAAGATGATTGTGGACTATAGGAAAAGGAGGGCCAAACATGGCCCCCATTCACATCGATGAGGCTGTAGTGGAGCGTGTTGAGAGTTTCAAGTTCCTTGGCGATCACATCACCAACGAACTATCATGGTCCAAACGCATCAAAGTCGTGAAGAGGGCACGACAATGCCTTTTCCCCCTCAGGAGACTGAAAAGATTTGGCATGGGTCTCCAGATCCTCAAAGTTATACTGCTGCACCATCGAGCATCCTGACAGGTTGCATCACCACCTGGTATGGCAACTGCTAGGCATCTGACTGTAAGGCGCTACAGAGAGTAGTGAGTATTGCCCAGTACATCACTGGGGCCAAGCTTCCTGACATTCAGAACCTATATACTAGGCAGTGTCAAAGGAAGGCCCAAAAAATTGTAAGACTCCGGTCACCCAAGTTATTTTTGTTTTATTGTGTTTGTTTTTTATCTTTTACATTAGTTTATTTAATATTTTCTTAACTCTGCTTTCTTAAAATTGTGTTGTTGGTTAGGGGCTTGTAAGTAAGCATTTCACGGTAAGGTCTAAACCTGTGGTATTCTGCGAATGTGACAAATTGCAGTTGTAAATGAGAACTTGTTCTCAACTGGCCTACCAGGTTAAATAAAGGTGAAGAACAATAAATAAATACAATTAGATTTTTTTATGTAGGCTAGTTACAGTTCCATGAGGAAAGGGAATGTGATGTAACACACAAGCTTCAGGAATATGGCATGTCATAAATGTCGTGCTGAAGATGGTCAGCAATCAAATGCAAGTTCATTGCATTAAACCGCCAGTCCGGTGTTAAACCGGTGTAGCGCATGTTTCTATAGCTTAGCACAGTGACACTGACAAGTGCAGATGGTATCATATGGTATGGCTGCAAGCCATATGAACCAAACTTAAGCAAACTTAGTTTGTGGGTGGAATTTTTCAAACCACCTTTTGGTATTTGTTTCTTTTAGTCCATTGTTGATTTAGTCCCAAAATGTTTTGAAATACAGAAATACAGCCAGTATAATGCATTTAGCATCATATGATGCTGCTTTTTGCATCAGGCCAGCTGGATTTCTGTATTTTGAACGCCATGCTGGATTTCCGTATTTTGAACGCCATGCTGGATTTCCGTATTTTGAACGCCATGCTGGATTTCCGTATTTTGAACGCCATGCTGGATTTCCGTATTTTGAACGCCATGCTGGATTTCCGTATTTTGAACGCCATGCTGGATTTCCGTATTTTGAACGCCATGCTGGATTTCCGTATTTTGAACGTCATGCATCTTAGACTTTTGCTGACATGCAAAACATTTTCTGATGTGTGCTCTCTGTCAACAGGCTTCAGGTCCATATGCTGAACGGTGCTTTACTGGCCCTTGTCTTCCCTGTGGTCAACACTAGACTGGTAAGTAACCATCACCTAGCATCAGTTAAATTCACTGTAATATAGCGTTCTTTGCAGTCACTCACAGTTAGACTTTCACTCCTTCATAGTTTCAAAGATTTCATGATGCATATCACACTGAACAAAAATATAAAACTGCAGGAATGTCCACCAAAGCTGTTGGAAGATAATTGAATGTTCATTTCTCTACCATAAGCTGCCTCCATCGTTTTCAAGTAAAAGTGATAGTCACCCAGTAAAATACTACCTGAGTAAAGGTATTTGGGTTTTAAATATACTTAGGTATCAAAAGTAAATGTAATTGCTAAAATATATTTATGGATCAAAAGATAAAGTAATAATTTCAAGTTCCTTATATTCAGCAAACCAAACGGCACCTTTTAAAAAGAAATTACGGATAGCCAGGGGCCCGCTCCGATGAATGACTACTGGCTGTATGTGAACAAGTGATATGCATTTGGAGCAATCCAAGGCTCTGTATCCAAGGCTCAAACCCAATCGTTCACACTACAACAGAATAGAGGTCGACTGACTATGATTTTTCAACGCAGATACCGATTTATTGGAGGACCAAAAAAACCCGATACCGATTAATCGGCTGCTTTTTAAAAACATTTTTTTATTTGTAATAATGACAATTACAACAATACTGAATGACCACTTATTTTAACTTAATATAATACATAAATAAAATCAATTTAGCCTCAAATAAATAATGAAACATGTTCAATTTGGTTTAAATAATGCAAAAACAGTGTTGGAAAAGAAAGTAAAAGTGCAATGTGTGCCATGTAAGAAAGCTAACATTTCAGTTCCTTGCGCAGAACATGTGAATATATGAAAGCTGGTGGTTCCTTTTAACTTGAGTCTTCAATATTCCCAGGTAAGAAGTTTTAGGTTGTAGTTATTATAGGACTATTTCTCTCGATACCATTTGTATTTCATTAACATTTGACTATTGGATTTTCTTATAGGCACTTTAGAATTGCCAGTGTGACAGTATAGCTTCCTTCCCTCTCCTCGCTCCTACCTGGGCTCGAACCAGGAACACAACGACAACAGCCACCCTCGAAGCAGCGTTACCCATGCAGAGCAAGGGGAACAACCACTCCAAGTCTCAGAGCGAGTGACGTTTGAAACGCTATTAGCACGCACCCCGCTAACTAGCTAGATATTTCACATCGGTTACACCAGCTTGATCTCGGGAGTTGATAGGCTTGAAGTCATAAACAGCTGCTGGCAAACGCTCTAAAGTGCTGTTTGAATGAATGCTTACGAGCCTGCTGGTGCCTACCATCGCTCAGTCAGACTACTCTATCAAATCATAGACTTAGTTATAATATGATAACACAGAAATACAAGCCTTAGGTCATTTAATATGGTCGGAAACCATCTCAAAAACAAGACGTTTATTCTTTCAGTGAAATACGGAACAGTTCCGTATTTTATCTAACGGGTGGCATCCATAAGTCTAAATATTCCTGTTACATTGCACAACCTTCAATGTTATGTCATAATTACATAAGATTCTGGCAAATTAGGCGGCCCAAACTGTTGCATATACACTGACTCTGCGTCCAATGAATGCAAGAGAAGTGACAATTTCACCTGGTTAATAATGCCTGCTAACCTGGATTTCATTTAGCTAAATATGCAGGTTTAAAAATATATACTTCTGTGTATTGATTTTAAGAAAGGCATTGATGTTTATGGTTAGGTACACATTGGAGCAACGATACGCACAGCATCGATTAGATAAACTAGTAATATCAACCATGTGTAGTTAACTAGTGATTATGATTGATTGTTTTTTCTAAGATAAGTTTAATGCTAGCTAGCAACTTACCTTGGCTTACTGCATTCTCGTAACAGGCAGTCTCCTTGTGGAGTGCAATGTAATCAGGTGGTTAGAGCGTTGGACAAGTTAACTGTAAAGTTGCAAGATTGAATCCCCCGAGTTGACAAGGTAAAAATCTGTCGTTCTGCCCCTGAACGAGGCAGTTAACGCACCATTCCTAGACCGTCATTGAAAATAAGAATGTGTTCTTAACTGACTTGCCTAGTTAAATAAAGATTAAATAAAGGTGTAAAAAAAAACAACGGCCAAATTGGTTATGAAAAACTTAATCTGCCCTAATTAATCGGTCGACATCTAGTATGTACAATCTACAACAGAATGCAGCACATGACTGAAAAGATAACCAATTTGCTAGTTACAGCATCAGCACGTGCTCTGGAAAGACAGTGGAGGGTGGAAAGGCAGTTTGCCAATTAACTTACAACAGAATATCACCCGAACGATAACGAAGAGGTAGGTGAGAAGCCTGACCACGTAGACGGGGGTGAGAAGGTGATTGAAGCGTACTTCATGAACTGTAACCGAAAAAACAACAGGCATTTGGAAAGTTTGAGGTGAGGGAGAAAGTGTGGTGGAACAAGTATTGTTAGCATTGTTCAGTATCTTGCTAGCTGGTTTGAATTATCAGTTAGCTAGCCAGAGAAATGTTGAGCAACATTAGCCAACTTAACTGATCCAATTATTTAGTTTATGGTGTGAAAATTAGTTGGCTAATAAAGTCAGACAGCTAAAGTTAGCTAGCTAATGTTACATCAGATGAGTTAACATTTAGTAACCTAACCAATTCGCTATAGTATTAACTGGTATGCAACTCCTTGCCGTTTCTCGAGTTATAACGTGTTAGTTGCTTACTGGACCCTGGCAATCTGTGTGAAATGTTAACTAGCTAACAAACTACTATCTGTGAACTAATGTTTTCCCTCTACAGTATGTGGTTAATTTAATAGGAACACCACACACTTCCCTCTTTCCCTCTTCAATACAGTGGATAAAAGGGGTATGCAAGGTGCCTGAAAGAGATCAATTATGCCAGAAAAGGGTATCATGCTACATTGTACAGTAGAACAGCTGTCCACAGGCAGAAAGTGTATAAAGTACAGTGTAGCCCAAAGACAGTTTTTGTTGTGTTGAACTTGACCGTAACACGTGTGAATGAGGGGGGATTATAATTTTGTAAATCTGTGACTTTTATTTTTGCGCACATGTAGCCTTGTGCACTTGATTGATGTCTATTATAGTGGCCACTATAATAGAGCAAAAATAGAATGCCTGTTTGTTTCATTCTATTTCTACTTTAGAATGTTTTTTTCCCAAGTGCAATATTTAGATGTGTGTGTGTGTGTGGTCACAAGCGTTCTATTATAAAGGCTGTCATGGCTAACTGCAATATTAGTGTGTTTTTTTCTCAATCTTTCTTAATTTGCAGTAAAGTCTAGGCAACAAATAACATTTGATTGCTTTCTTTACATTTTTTTTTTTTAGCTATGTTCACATTAATCACTTATTTTACACACAGAGACTGATCATATTCTTTTGTTTAATTGGTTAAAACCTGCATTTCCCCCTAGCAGGGATTTTTTTTGCATGTTTCAGTGCAAAAAAACAGTGTCCCCTTTTTGGGCCCTCACTAGTTTACTACTTTGAAGTATTTTTACTGAAGTACTTTACACGACTGCGGTGGGGTTATGGTATGGGCAGGCATAAGCTACTGACAACGAACACAATTGCATTTTATCGATTGCAATTTGAATGCACAGAGATACCATGATGAGATCTGTGACCAACAGATGCATATCTGTATTCCCACTCGTGAAATTCAAAGATTTCAGCCTAATTCATTTATTTAAATTGACTGAATTCCTAATATGAACTGTAACTCAGTAAAATCTTTGAAATGTTGCGTTTCTTTTTGTACTGCGTGCGTGCATACATACACTGAAAAACACATCTAGCATTGCTTATTGTTGAAGTGCCATATTTATTTGAAAGAAGCATTTTAAGGACAAAGAATATGCTGGATCTTCTTGACTTGTGGTATAGGAATTATAATGTCCTTTTGTCCAGAGGACAACCTAAAGTAACTGTCTAGTTGACAATTGCAGACCCTGTAAAGTATCTCAGCAAATATCAACTTGTCTCAACCCAATGTAACCATGGTGACGTAGAAGATTGTTTTTATGAGCCTTCCGGACTCTGTGATTGAATGCGACAAAGTGAAAGCAGAGCCCTACAGTATCTGTACTTGGCTACTGCTGACTGAATAGCTGTAAAACTGCCTCAACCCCCACTTCCTCTTCGCTCTGTCCTCAGGCTTTTCTCATTGCTGCATTTCACTTTCACTTCAGTGGTGCTCTGTTCCCTGCTCCGGAATAGTGTCTCTCTTGCTACTACTCACATATCATCAATGGAAACCAAGCCCAAATTTTATTAGGCCTGTTCTAGTTCTCTTAATAGACTCATTTTGTTACATTCATCCATTGACGACTCAAAAAGGCTTTGCTTTCTCTTGCACAAGACTAAATTCAATGGTGTTGGCCCCGAACAGGCTCTGGCAACACAGTATGCAAGGATTATTTTGTCTTCCTCAAGAATTCTGCCTTATCTGTATTATTACCATTTGTTTTTAGAGGTGTTGTGATCAGTTCCTGTAGGTTTGATTGGAAGTGAACTTGTACCTGATGCGATTGATTTAGAATAACATCAGGTCAGATGGTTATGAAAGTGTCTCAGATTCATTACTCAGTCGCTTGGTTCCTGTCCTATTTTGGTGAGTGTCACGAACCGGCTCAAAGTTCGTAACAAAAAGGGAGACAACGTGGAGATAAGGAACAACATAATATATTTATTAACTGAAGTAAACTAAATACAGTTAACAATGGTGTGTGTGTAGTCAGTAACCAGTAGTGTAAGTGAGTGGTTTCATGCATAAATGTGATAATGAGGGGTTTTGAAAGGTGCCAAAGCAAACAAACAAAACGGGCACAAAAATGACACAACCCAAATCTATCAGTGTCTGCATGGAGAGAGTTCCCCCCCCCAGTGAATGGGGAAGAGGTGTATTTATCCCGGGACCATTTTGCTGACGACCCTCCCGGCTCCGCCCACACGGTTCCGCCCACCGACATCCTATTAAGGAAAATGAGCAAAGGTACAGAATACGGCAGACAGAGTGGGAGGGTCGTCACAGTGAGGTACACACGGGGTGTTTCTCAAAATACATACTACCGTACAAAACGGAGCACGGAGGTCTCTTTTCAAATGCGTACTTCGTTTGTACATATGTTGAAGCATGCATTGCTGCAAGCTTCAACGGAAAGTGTGCAGAGAAATACAGTACCAGTCAAAAGTTTGGATACCTAAACCCTGGAATGAGTTTCTTTATTTTTACTATTTTTTACATTGTAGAATAATAGTGAAGACATCAAAACTATGAAATGACACACATTGCATCATGTAGTAACCAAAAAAGTGTTAAAAAAATCACAATATATTTTATATTTGAGGTTCTTCAAGTAGCCAACCTTTGCCTTTGACAGCTTTCCACACTCTTGGCATTCCCTCATCCAGCTGAATGAGGTAGTCACCTGGAATGCATTTCAATTAACAGGTCTGTCTTGTTAAATTAAATTTATTGAATTGCTTTCCTTTAGCAGCTCAAATAAGTAAAGAGAAATGACAGTCCATTACTTTAAGACATGATCAGTCAATCCAGAATATTTCAAGAACTTTGAAAGTTTCAAGTGCAGTCGCAAAAACCGTGATGAAACTGGCTCTCATGAGGACCGCCACCGGAATGGAAGACCCAGAGTTACCTCTGAGGATCTGTTCATTAGAGTTAACTGCACCTCAGATTGCAGTCCAAATGAATGCTTCACAGAGTTCAAGTAACCGACATCTCAACATCAACTGTTCAGAGGAGACTTGAATCAGGTGTTCATGGTCGAATTGCTACAAAGAAACCACTACTAAAGGACACCAATAAGAAGAGACTTGCTTGGGCCAAGGAACACAAGCAATGAAGATTAGACAGGTGGACATATGTCCTTTGGTCTGATGAATCGAAATTTGTGATTTTTCGTTAAAACCGCCGTGTCTTTGACGCAGTGTAGGTGAACGAACAATCTCCACGTGTGGTTCCCACCGCGAAGCATGGAGGAGGTGGTGTGGGGGTGCTTTGCTGGTGACATTGTCAGTGATTTATTTAGAATTCAAGGCACACTTAACCAGCATGGCTATCACAGCATTCTGCAGCGATACGCCATCCCATCTGGTTTGTGCTTAGTCCCACTATCATTTGTTTTTCAACAGGACAATAACCCAACACACCTCCAGGCTGTGTAAGAGTTGTTGACCAAGAAGGAGAGTGATTGAGTGCTGCATCAGATGACTTGGCCTCCACAATCACCCGACCTCAACCCAATTGAGATGGATGAGTTGGACCGCAGAGGGAAGGAAAAGCAGCCAACAAGTGCTCAGCTTATGTGGGAACTCAGACTGTTGGAAAGCATTCCAGGTGAAGATGGTTGAGAGAATGCGAAAAGTGTGCAAAGCTGTCATCAAGGCAAATGCTAGCTGAGAATTATGAAAACTTTTGCTTTGTATATCTTGGTTCGTCTCTATTGCCATTGTCCTGGCTGGAAGAAGGTTCAGTGAATGGGAGGTGCAGCGTGAGGTAATGCAGTAGGAGGAGTGGGCATGCTTCTCAAATGAAATGTTTGATGCGCTCTCCACACTCTCATCCTCGGAGAATGTGCATGAGTGTGGAGCACTGTAGTATGCATATTGAGAAACACCCACGGTCTCTCTCTCCTCCCCATGGACTATATGGGGCATGGTCTCACTCAAACATCATTTCTGGGGTTTGTTTTAGTGTCATCAGTCATCGTATCCATAAGGATTTATAGTGCCTTCAGAAAGTATTCAGACCCCTTTTACTTTTGCCACATTTTGTGACGTTACAGCCTTATTCTAAAATGGCCGAAAATGATGAGAGAAAAAAACAATCTACACGCAATACCCCATAATGACAAAGCAAAAACGGAAATATAACATTTACACAAGTATTCCAACCCTTTACTCAGTGTATTTGGGGAGTTTCTCCCATTATTCTCGGTAGATGCTCTCAAGCTCTGTCAGGTTGGATGGGGAGCGTCGCTGGACAGCTATTTTCAGGTCTCTCCAGAGGTGTTCAAGTGCCAGGTTTCCTGCAGATCTGACGCTTGGCATTCAGGACAAAGAGTTCAATCTTGGTTTCTTCAGACCAGAGAATCTTGTTTCTCATGGTCTGAGTGGCCTTTAGATGCCTTTTGACAAACTCCAAGCGGCCTGTCATGTGCCTTTTACTGAGGAGTGGCTTCCATCTGGCCACTCTATCATAAAGGCCTGATTTTGGAGGTGTGCTGCAGAGATGGTTGTCCATCTGGAAGGTTCTCCCATCTCCACAGAGGAGCTCTGGAGCTCTATCAGGTTCCATTGGGTTCTTGGTCACTTCCCTGACCAAGGCTCTTCTTCCTGCTCAGTTTGGCTGGGCGGCCAGCTCTAGGAAGAGTCTTGGTGGTTCCAAACTGTGTTCTTGAGGACCTTAATTGCTGCAGGGATGTTTTTGTACCCTTCCTCACATTTATTGAAAATGAAACACTATCTACTTAGATATTCACACCCAGTGGTGGAAAAAGTACCCAATTTTCATACTTGAGTAAAAGTAAAGATACCTTAATAGAAAATGACTCAAGTTAGTGTCACCCAGTAAAATACTACTTGTGTAAAAGTATTTGGTTTAAAATATACTTAAGTATCAACAGTAAATGTAATCGCCAAAATATAGTTAAGTATTAAAAGTACAAGTATAAATCATTTCAAATTCCTTATATTAAGCAAAGCAGACAGCACCATTTTCTAGGTTTGTTTTTATTTACAGATAGCCAGGGGCACACTCCAACATTCAGACATCATTTACAAATGAAGCGTGTGTTTAGTGAGTCTGCCAGATCAGAGGCAGTAGAGATGACCAGGGATGTTCTCCTTATAAGTGTGTGAATTAGACCACATTTTCCTGTCCTGCTAAGCATTCAAAATGTAGCTAATACTTTTGGGTGTCAGGGAAAATGTCTGGAGTAAAAAGTAAATTTTCTTTAGGAATGTAGTGAAGTAAAATTTGTCAAGTAGTAAAGTACAGATACCCCACCCAAAAACTACTTAAGGAGTACTTTAAAGTATTTTTTACTTAAGTACTTTACACCACTGTTCACACTCCTGAGTCAATACATGTTAGAATTAGAATCACCTTGGCAGTGATTGTTATTGTTTGACCCTGCTTGTCATCTATGAACATTTGAACATCTTGGCCATGTTCTGTTATAATTTCCACCCAGCACAGCCAGAAGAGGACTGGCCACCCCTCATATGGTTGTTCCCCTCTTGGTTTCTTCCTAGGTTCCAGCCTTTCTAGGGAGTTTTTCCTAGCCACTGTGCTTCTACGCCTGCATTGCTTGCTGTTTGGGGTTTTAGGCTGGGTTTCTGTACAGCACTTTGAGATATCAGCTGATATAAGAAGGGCTTTATAAATACATTTGATTGATTACAGCTGTGAGTCTTTAAAGTCTAAAGAGCTTTGAACACCTGGATTGTACTATATATGCACATTCTTTTGAAAATTCTTCAAGCTCTGTCAAGTTGGTTGTTGAGCTTTGCTAGTCTTGCCATTTGATTTTGAGTCAAAACTGTATCTAGGCCACTCTGGAACATTCAATGTCTTCTTGGTAAGTAACTCTAGTGTATATTTGGGCTTGTGTTTTAGGTTATTGACCTGCTGAAAGTTGATTTGTCTCCCAGTGTCTGTTGGAAAGCAGACTGAACCAGGTTTTCCTCTAGGATTTTTTTATGTACTTAGCTCTATTCCGTTTATTTTTATTTAAAAAATTCCCTAGTCCTTGCCGATGACGAGCATACCAACAACATGATGCAGCCTCCACCATGCTTGAAAATGTGAAGTGTGGTACTCAGTGATGTGTTGGATTTGCCCCAAACATAACACTTTGTATTCATGACATAAAGTTAATTTCTTTGCCAAATGTTTAGCAATTTTACTTACATTTAAAAAAATTACTTAGGCAAGTCAGTTGAGAACAAAATCTTATTTACAATGACGGCCTACCACGGCCAAACCCTAATTACGTTGGGCCAATTGTGCACCACCCTATGGGACTTCCAATCACGGCCTGTTGTGATACAGCCTGGAAACAAACCAGAGTCTGTGGTGACGCCTCTAGCACTGAGATACAGTGCCTTAGACCACTGCGCCACTCAGGAGCCGTATAGTGCCTTATTGCAAACAGGATGAATGTTTAGGAATATTTTTTTAGTCTGTACAGGCTTCCTATTTACTCTGTTGTTTAGGTTAGTATTGTGGAGTAACTACAATGTTGATCCATCCTGTTTCTTCCTGTCTTAGCCATTAAACTGTAACTGTTTTAAAGTCACCATTGTGTCATGGTGAAATCCCTGAGCGCTTTCCTTCCTCTCCGGCTACTGAGTTAGGAAGGACGCCTGTATCATTGTAGTGACTGGATGTACTGATACACAATCCAAAATATTTAACTTTACTATGATGCAAGGGATATTACATTTCTGCTTTTTTTTTTTTTTTACCCATCTTCCAATAGGTACCCTTCTTTGCGAGGCATTGAAAACCTCCCTGGTCTTTGTGGTTGAAATTCACTGCTCGACTAAGGGACCTTACAATTTTCTGTATGTGTGGGGTACAGAGAATAGGTAGTCAATAAAAATGTGTTAAATACTATTGCACACAGTGAGTCCATGCTACTGTCACAAACCAGCTTGTAGCCTGTAACAAAAAGGAGAAAACGTGGAGATAACTTTAGTTCATAAATACATTTGTTTAACTATAAACAAGTAACAATGGGGTGTGTAGTCAGTGGTTGCGTGCATAGATGTGATAATGGTGTTGAGAGGTGCCAAAGCAAACACACAAAACAGCTACAAAAAGGCCATAACCAAATTCCAACAGTGAGTCTCCTCAATGAATGAGGGAAAGGTGTATTTATCCCCAGGACACACCCGAGCCCAGGTGTGTCCCATTTCGCTGATGAGCCTCCCAGCTACGCCCACCGACCTCCTAATAAGGAAAACAAGAGCAAAGAGAGAATTCGGCAGACAGTGGGAGGGTCGTCACACTACTTATTAAGTGACTTGTTAAGTAAATTTGTACTCCTGAATTTATTTAGGCATGCCACAACGACAGGGTTGAATACTTACCGACTCGAGGCATTTCAGCATTTAATTTTTAATACATTTGTAAAAGTTTCTAAAAACATAATTCCACTTTTGATATTATGGGGTTGTGTGTGTGTGTGCATGTGTAGGCCAGTGACAATCTCAATTTAGTAAGTTTTAAATTAATTCTGTTACACAAAATGTGGAAAAAGTCAAGTGGTGTGAATACTTTCTGAAGGCACTGTATACTTTATTTCTAATTAAGTTATTAATAGTTAAACAAAGCAAACATGGTGGTAAATAACCAGACCGTACAACACATTCTGCTAGTTCAGTTCACAATTTAAATGTAGTTTTATTTCTTGAAGGTTGTTAATCTGTGGCGTCCAGTTTGGACCGATTTAAAAAAAAAAATATATATATATATTTTTAAATCTGATATTTCTGATACGCAATAAGCATTTAGAATTGTTTTAGTTCATTCAGAAGATTTGCCTTATTAGGAAGTAAATGCACCCTTTGAATGTCTCAAGTCAAGGATTCCAGCCATGCTGTCAACTGTAATTCATGTATAGGAGGGGGAATTGAACAGTGAAGACCAAGGATACTTACGTAACTAAGGCCTCATAATGTGACTTTGGCCTTGTTCAGTACACTTGAGTTCCCTTAACCTGTTCTTGGTCTGTGGCCACCAATTCCTACCTCCTTTTATTGTGGTCTGGCAGGCAGGCAGGGTTTGTGTTGGCCCAGTAACCACAGCAGCACGTGACCGGCAACTCTCAGGAACCCCTGACTGAGGCTCCACACGTGACCGGCAACTCTCAGGAACCCCTGACTGAGGCTCCACACACACACACCCGTCTGTCTGTGCAGGCTAGAGGAGAGTTCTGTGTCTACGCTACAGACACAGTCATCTATAAGGTCATAACCGATCACCTAGGGCAGTGGTATTCTAACTTTTTTTAGCAGGGACCCCATTTTCTTGTCCCCACAAGAATTTCTCCCGACCCCACCTCAAATCTAATGACAAATTTAGATTTTTACATCAACAAATGACCTTCAATTCATTACATTTTAATCTCTTAACAAAATGAAACGAGACCAATAAATATGTGTACTCAGTTATTTTTTTCTTATCTTTCTCAAAAACCTTTGTCCCATACAATCTGTGCTTTTTAATTATTTCTTTCAACAACCAAAAAAATCTAAAGTTTCCCCGACTTTAAATACCACTGATCTACGGTCATAGTGTTTACTATCGTTCTTTCCTCCTAGATGTAAATGCATTAAAGAAGTCACCATATGGACAGGAATTGATTGCATTCAGTGTAAAGAATAGCTTCGTTATGTGATTAACTCTTAAGACCATGCAGCCCTGCAGCAGCATGGATTATTACTGCTGGTCTAGAGAGTGTGTATACCCTGTGGGTTTCCTTTACATACACCACCTTTCCTCTCCAGCCACAATCTCACTCACACATTTTTTTACTGTTAAGGCTAGCTGGCCATTTTACAGAGCTGTTACAGTCTGATGCCTATGGGAATGGTTCTCTTGTTTTTTTTTCTTTGACAGAAATTAGCCTAACTGAAACCAGAACGGCACTTTTATTCAGACTAATCGCCGGCCATGTTTTGATTACAATTGTGCTGTCAAACTTTTCCGTAGCCAAACAATGTCAATTGCAAGAGCAGGACATTGTTTAACATTCAATGTAGTAAGGCGAACACTCATGTATGTGTGTGTATGCTGAAATGAAGCTGATGTAGATGCTGAACACTTATCTGTTCTGTTTGTCTGTGTTCAGCTTCCGTTTGAGAAGGAGGTCTACTACATTCAGCATTCCATGCTCTACCTGGTGCCGGTATACCTCTTCAGGAAAGGAGGTATGTTCCACCTTTTGCACTTATGAAATTCTGTGAAATTCTCTGTCGCCATTCCATGGGTGCTTCACTAGAAATGAAACCATCTCGAGTTATTCATCACTGCTAGCTTAACTCAACCAATCGAAACCCTTCTCCCAGTTGTGAGATTGTTGCACTGACAGAGGCGGAGACCTGGGGAAAACTGACAGACTGCCATCTAGTGTAGAGATGACATTCTTGCAACCAGTTTCAAGTTTAATGGTCACATACATAAGAACATTGAAATGCCTTTCTTGCAACCTATAAACACAACAATGCAGTAATCAATAACAGTAAGTTAAGGTAGAACAAAAACACACTAAAAAAAATAGAACACGAGAAAGTATATATATATTTTCTTTACTCAACTAGGCAAGTCAGTTAAGAACAAATTCTTATTTTCAATGATGGCCTAGGAACAGTGGGTTAACTGCCTGTTCAGGGGCAGAACGACAGATTTGTACCTTGTCAGCTCGGGGGTTTGAACTTGCAACCTTCTGGTTACTCGTCCAACGCTCTAACCACTAGGCTACCCTGCCGCACCAATTAAGCATACTTCATACAGGGTCAGTTCCAGTACAGGATAGAAACGGTTGAGGAGCCTGTTAGTGTCAGATTTGATATACTGGTATCGTTTGCTGTGCTGAAGCAGAGAGAACAGTCTATGGCTTGAGTGGCTGGAGATTTTCCCGACATTCCTTTCACACCGCCTGATATAGAGGTCCTGGATGGCAGGGAGCTTGGTCCCAGTGATGTACTGGACTGGCCGCACCACCCTCTAGCACCATGTAATTGAGGGCGGTGATATTGCCACACCAAGCAGTGATGCAGCCAGTCAAGATGCTCTCAATGGTACCGCTGTAGAACCTTTTTGAGGATTTGAGGGCCCATGCCAAACCTGTTCAACCTGCCTTCACGGCCGTGCGTATGTCAGCTCCTCGGTCTTACTGAGGGAGAGGTTGTTGTTCCAACACCACACTGACAGGTCACTGACCTACCTCCCTGTAGGCTGTGTCATCATCGCTGGTGATCAGCCCTACCACCTTTGTGTAGTCAGCAAACTTGATGTTGGAGTCATGTGTGGCCACACAATCATGGGTGAACGGGGAGTACAGGAGGGGACTAAGCACACACCCCTGTGGGGCCCCAGGTGTTGAGGATCAGCATGGCGGAGGTGTTGTTGCCTACCTTCACTACCTGGGGTCGGCCCGGAAGTGCAATTGGATCTGTTTGGTGGGTATGCAAATTCAAATCAAATTGCATTTGTCACATGCGCCAAATACAACAATGAAATGCGACAACAGTGAAATGCTTACTTACAAGCCCTTAACCAACAATGCAGTTAAGAAAAATAAGTGTTAAGTAAAAAATAGAGAAGTAACAAATATTTAAAGGGCAGCAGTAAAATAAAGGTAACGAGGCTTATACAGGGGTACCAGTACAGCGTCATTGCGTGGGGGCACCAGTTAGTTGAGGTAATTGAGGTAAAATGTGTATGTAGGTAAAGTGACTATGCATGGATAATAAACAGAGTAGCAGCAGTGTAAAAGAAATGGGCGGGGGGGGGCAATGCAAATAGTCTGGGTAGCCATTTGATTAGCTGTTTAGTAGTCTTAAGGCTTGGGGGTAGAAGCTGTTAAGAAGCCTTTTGGACCTAGACTTAGCGCTCCGGTACCGCTTGCTGTGCGGTAGGAGAGAGAACAGTCTGACTAGGGTGGCTGGAGTCTTTTTTTTTTTTAGGGCCATTTTTAGGGCCTTCCTCTGACACCGCCTGGTATAGAGATCCTGGATGGCAGCTTGGCCCCAGTGATGTACTGGGGTGTACGCTCTACTCCCTGGAGTGGGTCTAGGGTGTCTGGGATGATGGAGTTGTGTGCCATAACCAGCCTCTCAAAGCACTTTGTGATTACAAATGTGAGTGCTACAGGCCGGTAGTCATTGTGGCACAAAGCCTTAAAGTTCTTGGGAACAGGAACGATGGTGGTAAGCTTAACATGTGGAGATTAGACTGGAACAAGGAGAGGTTGAAATGACAGTGAATATGCCTGCCAGCTTGCTGTTCTGTGCATGGCCTCAACACCCATGTTGACATTCCATCATTTAAAAAAAAAGATGTTTAACATCCAAAGCAGAACATGTAATACGGTTATGAAAAAGAGTAATCATTGTGGCCTATACTGTTCAAATTAGCTCCCCAACTGACAACAAAAGTCTGGACTACAATTTGAACGAAGATAATTGAATGAGCTCTCGATCTGTGATTTACTATTTCTCTCCAATACAGACAGTTAACTGCTTAAAATGTGACCACTTTAAAGAAAATCGACAAGATCACGAACACCCTGGCTCCTAACAAATTCACACCAGTTTGGAACAACCGAGTCCGTATCATGTCATAGCAGTTTCAATGTGTTGTAGATGTATAAATGAAAAGTTGCTTTCCAAAGAGCTGGGTGGAGGTGAGCTAAACAACACAACTACAGTGCAACCAATCCCATAGCTGTACTGTAGAGGAGTTCACAGTACGTTATGACTTCATGTTGCCTGGTGGCAACATCTGTATTTGATAGGATACTGCTCTGTCAATTATACAGTGGAATTTGTGAGTCACGCTGCCCCGAGTCCCAAAAGCGGGGAGGGGAACTCCATGTCTATGCATTCTGCTCCAATGGCTGATGTGAAATGGCAGTGAGACAAAGAGAGAGCTCAGAGTCCTAGCCAAGCTCATGATGACTTGGTGATAAGGAATCTCTGTGTATCTGGGTGTCTACTGGCTCTCTGTGCATTGTGATGGTAGAGTGCTATCTAGTCCACTGGGCTTTGGGTTGAGAGCAAGCGAGGGAACAATGAATGGAGGGCTTGTTCCCTCAGCTCCCCTCTCCACCCTTCCACTCTGTTCCTGGCTCTGTGCTGCTGGGCTGTCTCTCTCTGGCCCGGACTTAATTGACTCTGTCTCCACTAGAGCACAGGGGTGGAAAAATGCCTCAACACATGGACCTGTTTTCAATCAATCCTCTGTTGGAGACACCCACAGGCTCAGAGAGAGGAGGAGGGTTACATGGGGATCTAGGGGTAGGAAGGGCCTCATGAATGCAAAGGCTCCATGTGATTATGCTTGTGAAACAGCAAACAAGCTCGACACCACCATCCCTAGTCAGCACCGGTTTTGAACGAAGTGGGAAAGCATGGTCTCTTGAAGAAAAATATCCACTGCCAGCTGTTGTCTTTGAAGGGGGAGTAAGAATACCAATAGTGATTCATCTCCCTGCCAATAAACTGAAAGCAAATCCATAACAGGATCTTCTGCTCTGTTTTTTTGTATAATGTTCATACATTGTCTATTCTCTCCCACTGCAGGTGTGTACAAGCCGGAGCCCTTAGGGGACATGTGGTGGGCTATCCTCTCCACTGGCATCTTGTTCCTCTATCACTTCCTGTTCCTGCAGGGCCTGGGCCTGGTAAGAGACTAATTGAGGGAGCCCTCTACTGGACACTTGGTGAAACGACTCCCCTCGCTCTTAAAGGAGAGGCCAGTAACATGAGGCACATGACACAGAAATACAGGATGTTGACAAGATTTGTACCCTATAGACATAGATCATATATTGATGCTAGGGAGGTTAACCATTAAATGTTTATCCGCCGAAAGTACATTTGACTGGTCGTGTTTACCTCTATAGGGAAATGTACATAATTTAGTGGAATTAAATGAACGCGTGTGTATTGTCTTTAGTCGTCATGTATTTTATCACATGCGCACAGCATACAGAGTTTAGTTTGAGGATTGGATTGGCCCATCACTTGTCTGAGGTACCACAGACCTCTTCTGCACAAGACATAACAATTCTAAATGCAATTGCGTGTTAACTACTTTGATGGTCACGATTTTAAGAGCTACTATTTCTCAATCTCAACTCGTATTTAAAGCGCGCCTCCCATTCTCCATTCGAGTGCATAGGCTATACTCAGCGGTAGGCTATAGTCAGCGGCGCGTCACCCACCACTTTACCATGGGTCTAATTGTTTGGAACCTGAACGTTTTAATTTACTTCAAATAATGAGGAATGTCTTACCTTGCTTCAAAGTAACGTAGCCAAAATCCAACCATAGAAATTTGGAAGCAATTATTTTATAAAGACTTCCTTATGCCATTTAATCAAATCAAATGTATTTATATAGCCCTTCGTACATCAGCTGATATCTCAAAGTGCTGTACAGAAACCCAGCCTAAAACCCCAAACAGCAACCAATGCAGGTGTAGAAGCACGGTGGCTAGAAAAACTCCCTAGAAAGGCCAAAACCTAGGAAGAAACCTAGAGAGGAACCAGGCTATGTGGGGTGGCCAGTCCTCTTCTGGCTGTGCCGGGTGGAGATTATAACAGAACATGGCCAAGATGTTCAAATGTTCATAAATGACCAGCATGGTCAAATAATAATAATCACAGGCAGAACAGTTGAAACTGGAGCAGCAGCACGGCCAGGTGGACAGGGGACAGCAAGGAGTCATCATGTCAGGTAGTCCTGAGGCATGGTCCTAGGGCTCAGGTCCTCCGAGAGGGAGAAAGAGGGAATTAGAGAGGGCATACTTAACTTCACACAGGACACCGGATAGGACAGGAGAAGTACTCCAGATATAACAAACTGACCCTAGCCCCCCGACACACAAACTACTGCAGCATAAATACTGGAGGACACCCCCGAACAGGGCCAAACAGGAAGGATATAACCCCACCCACTTTGCCAAAGCACAGCCCCCACACCACTAGAGGGATATCTTCAACCACCAACTTACCATCCTGAGACAAGGCCGAGTATAGCCCACAAAGATCTCCGCCACGGCACAACCCAAGGGGGGGTGCCAACCCAGACAGGAAGATCAAATCAGTGACTCAACCCACTCAAGTGACGCACCCCTCCTAGGGACGGTATGAAAGGGCCCTAGTAAGCCAGTGACTCAGCCCCTGTAATAGGGTTAGAGGCAGAGAATCCCAGGGGAAAGAGGGGAACCGGCCAGGCAGAGACAGCAAGGGCGGTTCGTTGCTCCAGAGCCTTTCCATTCACCTTCCTACTCCTGGGCCAGACTACACTCAATCATATGACCCACTGAAGAGATGAGTCTTCAGTAAAGACTTAAAGGTTGAGACCGAGTTTGTGTCTCTTACATGGGTAGGCAGACCGTTCCATAAAAATGGAGCTCTATAGGACAAAGCCCTGCCTCCAGCTGTTTGCTTAGAAATTCTAGGGACAATTAGGAGGCCTGCGTCTTGTGACCGTAGCGTACATGTAGGTATGTACGGCAGGACCAAATCAGAGAGAGAGGTAGGAGGAAGCCCATGTAATGCTTTGTAGGTTAGTGAAAAAAAAGTGAAAATCAGCCCTTGCCTTGACAGGAAGCCAGTGTAGGGAGGCTAGCACTGGAGTAATATGATCACATTTTTTGGTTGTAGTCAGGATTCTAGCAGCCGTATTTAGCACTAACTGAAGTTTATTTAGTGCTTTATCCGGGTAGCCGGAAAGTAGAGCATTGCAGTAGTCTAACCAGCTTTTCTCTCCCTGTTCTATTGGTTTTCATATCAACTTTCTTCGGTTGTCCAGAAGCGAAAGGCACAATCCTAGTTATTTATTTTCGATCTGTCACATGGAACCACTCGCATTAGTTAAATAAAGGTTCAATTAAAAAACAAAAATAATAATTAGATGCGCCGTTTAGAACTGTGTTTCCCGCAAATTGCATTTTGGTAAATGTTTGAAAATGACGTTTTATTAGCTGCTTCGTTACAGCCGTTGCATGTTCAATAACAGGCCATTAACATGCAAGATCCACAAACAGCAGTTCAGTCTATTGAAGGCAAAACAAAGCTTAAAGCTCTTAATGGAAAAATGTATATTCCTTGTATACATCCATAGTCTTTTTTTGTTGGTCATGTCATTTTACTCTTTGGACATTTTTATACCGTTTGTTGACAAGTTAACTAGGGTCGGTTAGTCGGCAGCAGAATCGACCAAATTGTGCATCGCGAATTGATACAGCATTGTACAGGACACAGGAAGTGAAGTAAGATAAAAACAGAATGTGCATGACAGCTATTTTAATAGGATTCGACATAAACATGATGCTGGATGGATACAGGATCTGGATAGAGAATTTGAGTAAAGATAGTGCCTTCAGAAAGTATTTACAGACTTTTTCCTCCCAAAAATGTTACCCAGCCTGAATTTAAAATGGATTCAATTGAGATTTTTGTGTCACTGGCCTAAACACACTACCCCGTATTGTCAAAGTGAAATTATGTTTAGACATTTTTACAAATTAATAAAGAATGAAAAGCTGAAATGTCTTGAGTCAATAAGTTCAGGAGTAGAAATGTGCTTAACAAGTCACAAGTTGCATGGACGTGGAATAATAGTGTTTAACATGATTTTTGAATGACTACCTCATCTCTTTACCCCACACATACAATTATCTGTAAGGTCCTTCAGTTGAGCAGTGCATTTCAAGTACAGATTCAACCGCAAAGAAGGGCACCTATTGATAGATGGGTACAAAAACAAAACGGACATTGGATATCCATCTGAGCATGGTGAAGTTATTAATTACACTTTGGATGGTGTATCAATACACCCAGTCACTACAAAGATACAGGTGTCCTTCCTAACTCCGTTGCCAGAGAGGAAGGAAACTACTCAGGGATTTCAACATGAGGCCAACGGTGACTTTAAAACAGTTACAGTTTAATGGCTGTGATAGGAGACACGTCACTAAGTACCACTCTTCATATTTTCAGGCATGGTGGTGGCTGCATCATGTTATGGGTATGCATGTCATTAGCAAGAACTAGGGAGTTTTTTATGATAAAAATAAACGGAATAGAGCTAAGCACACAAAATTCTAGAGGAAAACCTTGTTCGATCTGCTTTCAAACAGACACTGGGAGACAAATTCAGCTTTCAGCAGGACAATAACCTAAAACACAAGGCCAAATATACTGGAGTTACTTACCAAGACGGCATTGAATGTTCCTGAGTGCCCTAGTTAGTTTTGATTTAAATCGTCTTGAAAATATATGGCAAGGCTTGAAAATGGCTGTTGAACAATGATCAACAACTAACTTCAAAGAGCTTGAAGAATTTTTAAAAAGAATGTGCAAATATTGTACAATCCAGGTGTGCAAAGCTCTTAGACTTACCCAGAAGACTCACAGCTGTAATTGCTGTCAAAGGTGATTCTAACATGTATTGACTCAGGGGTGTGAATACTTGTGTACATTTCTAAAACATTTTTGTCATTATGAGGTATTGTGTGTAGATGGGTTAAATCTATTTAATCTATTTTGAATTACGTCTGTCACACAAAGTGGAGTAAGTCAAGGGGTGTAAATATTTCTGAAGGCCCTGTACATGACAAACCTAGCATGTCTAATGAGCTGCGTGACACAGCTGACTGCTCTTCTCTCTTATAGCCTGACTGAAGTTACAAATGAAACAAACACCAAGCAAGGGCTCTGTGTTTCTGCTAGCTAGTCTCTCACTTCTCTTTTTCTCTCCATCTTCCCAGATGACCGAGGTCAACCTGAATAACATGTTGTGTCCAGCGGTGTCTGACCCATTTTACGGGCCTTGGTACCGGGTTTGGGCTGCGGGTCACCAGACCCTGCTGACCCTGGTCCATGGGAAGGCCCTGACCCTCTTCTCTTACCACACCGGCCCCACCTGCAGGTACCTGCTGGACACCGCAAGACTTCGCAGCAAGGTCGACTGAACAGACCGACACAGACTCACACGGACGTAGCCTTTTTAAATCCAATGCCTGTTCTTACGTTGGGATTTTCTATCAACATTTTTAATGCATCTTGTACGACTTACCTTTTTTTTACTGTAAAGAATTAGGCATTTCAGGGTAAATTAAACAAAGTTATGTTTGTGTTAGGGATGGCTTACATTGTTTGCATGCACACATGATGGGAAGACTGCTGGAGTTGGTAGTAATTGGTGTGTGGCTGGCCAGGGGAAATTAGCTTTTTCTTTTGTCTTGGTCAGATTTCCTGAACCTGAGTTACTCATGTTTCTAAAAGTTACTCTTTTTTTTATTTCTAAAGTTGCCTTTTGTAGTTATGTTCAGAAAAATGGGGCTAGCCTACATATCACTGAATTGTCATTGTTACCTTAAACTCTTCATTTGTGCTTGCTATGACAGTTGGCCCAGGTATGGGTCAAGTTGCCATTTTGTGTTTGTATTTAAGATAACGTTATCTTTGACATGTTTAATCCATTGTAAAAGCCATCACTTTGTGATATTTTGTTTGTTAGAAGAGTAACGGTTGTGATGCATTT
The DNA here is from genome assembly GCF_018296145.1 of Oncorhynchus tshawytscha. Classification (NCBI taxonomy): domain Eukaryota; kingdom Metazoa; phylum Chordata; class Actinopteri; order Salmoniformes; family Salmonidae; genus Oncorhynchus; species Oncorhynchus tshawytscha. Next base: position 9,515,893 of record NC_056458.1, on the reverse strand, counting down.
GTCTCTGTCATATCTGTGGTCACAGCCTCTGCTGACAAGGAGAAACCTGTTCCTCACATCTTTGCTGGATCAAGTGGTATAAATGAGAGGGCTCCTGCATCTTTGTCCCATCTCTCCATCACTGATTTTACTAAACTGCAGAGGTGAAAGAGAATGTAAGAGGCCTTTTTACAGACAAGTGTTTGTCCTGTTGGATCATTATGGATGAGGGGAAATTACAGGAAGGTATCTTGATGTACAGTGCCTTTAAAGTATTCAGACCCCTTGACTTTTTCCAAATGTTAGCTTACAGCCTTATTCTAAAATTGATGGGAAAAAAACATGTAATACACACACAATACCCCACAATGACCAAGCAAAAACAGGTTTTTAGAAATTCTTGCAAAGTTATGAAATAAACAAATACCTACAGTGCCTTCTGAAAGTATTCAGAGCCCTTACATTCAAACCCTTTACTCAGTACTTTGTTGAAGCACCTTAGGCAGTAATTACAGCCTCAAGCCTTAAAGGGTATATTGCCACAAGCTAGGCACACCCGTATTTGGGGAGTTTTTCCCCATTCTTCTCTGCAGTTGTTTGATCGGGTAAAAATCTGTGCTCTGGCTGGGCCACTCAAGGACATTCTGAGACTTGCCCTGAAGCTACTCCTGTGTTGTCTTGGCGGTGTGCTTAAGGTTGTTGTCCTGTTGGAAGGTGAACCTTCGCCCCAGTCTAAGGTCCTGAGCGCTCTGGAGCAGGTTGTCATCTGTACTTTGCTCCGTTCATCTTTCCCTCGATCCTGACTAGTCTCCCAGACCCTACTGCTGAAAAACATCCCCATAGCATGATGCTGCCACTACCATGCTTCACTGTAGGGAGGGTGCCAGGTTTCCTCCAGATGTGACACTTGGCATTCAGGCCAAAGAGTTCAATCTTGTTTTCATCAGACCAGAGAATCTTGTTTCTCTTGGTCTGAGTGTCCTTTAGGTGTCTTTTTGCAAACTCCAAGCGGGCTGTCATGTGCCTTTTACTAAGGAGTGGCTTCCGCCTGGCCACTCTACCATGAAAGCCTGATTTGGTGGAGTGTTGCAGAGATGGTTGTCCTTCTGGAAGGTTCTCCCATCTCCACAGTGGAGCTCACGGCTTGGTTTTTGCTCTGACATGCAGTTAATGTGGGACCTTTTTTATATAGACAAGTGTGTGCCTTTCCAAATCATGTCCAATCAATTGAATTTATCACAGGTGGACTCCAAGTTGTAGAAACATCTCAAGGATGATCAATGGAAACAGGATGCACCTGAGCTCAATTTAGAGTCTCATCGCAAAGGGTCTGAATACTTATGTAAATAAGTTATTTCTGTTTTTTTTTTTATGTGCAAACATTTTTGCTTTGTCGTTAAGGGGTATTTTGTCTAGATTGCTGAGGATTTGTATTATTTAACCCATTTTAAAATAAGGCTGTAATGTAACAAAATGTGGAAAAAGCCAAGGGGTCTGGATACTTTCTGAATGCACTAGGTTTTGGATACAGCACAGTTGTCAAAAGGGTGAGAGGAGCGATGTACTGTGCCTGTTGAGAGAGGGGATCTGAAAGGTAGAGATGGCCTTCAGAGATTATTCATTAAAGGGATTTAGGGCTCTATTAAATCCGTATTGCGGAAGTTCGGCATTACAGCGTGATAGAAATGTAAAAGCATTGTTCCTGAGTTAGCGGTAAACACTTCATATGTTGACTTCAGTAATACAGATTGAAGAGCCTTTTGATCATGGGGCATATTCAGTGGTTTGCTATCAAGGTTGCAGATGAAATGTATGTGTAACGTCAGTTCTCAATCAAATGCCTGTTCTATACATTACACTTCAATCTACATTCTGAGTGTTGGTTATTTTTAAGGGGCAGCCCAATTTCAGTCCATATATCTACATAATCGATCACATACTGTTTAATGTATCTGTTTATTGATTACCTGCATAGCTCTACTTCGGGACAGTCATTGGGAACCCCTGTTTTAAGGGAAGTATCTGTTTTAAATACAATTTCCTATTCCCTATCACTTCGATCGATCCCATTTTGTAATGAGGGATTGTGTTCCCTTACACATTAGAAAAACAAGGGATATGGTATACTTTTGTACACTTTTCTGGGTGGATGTGCAATGTGTTGTATTGACAATAAATGTGATTTCTGCCCTTAAATGGTCTTCTCAGTGAATAGCTCAGGAACTAATAAATAATTCATTGGATTTATATAGTGCTCAAAAGAGTAAGGGGGAACACCTCTACCAATGTGTACCACAAACAATATTATCCAAGCTGTAAATATAACCTTGTGTATTGTATAACATTCAATCAAGCTCCAACTCCATGTTGGATTGTAATAAAACACCCATGACACAAAACATACACACACAATTTTGTATATTTTCACTTGGTTTTACATTTTTTTATTGGATAAATGATTTAAAGGTAATAAATGTTTAACTACATTATCTCCACAGCCATTGCTCACATACCCACTGATAACCCATCAATATATATGATTTTTTCCCCCCACAATTTTTGGGGGTGGGTATTTTTTTTAATATGCCATACTATCATAAATGCCCATTAAGTCTCATCACACTAACAGCAATTCAATGGGGAAGGAGGATCTAGCTCTAAAGGTAAGTCGTTTATTTCCCAGTTCATATTATTCCATCAACATTTTCAAGTTACTAAAGTTGAGAAAGTGAACCAAAAATTAAAAGTCGAAGAAATAAACGGTGGTTGTGAGGGGTTACGCCAGGCAACCCCACATCCTGTCATGCCACCACAGCAGAGACTGTCACTCTGCACAGCAACATGTCTCAACTTGGTGTCTGAAATTTTCTGAACATAGAAAACCACAATTAATTTAGAAACTAGATCCAAAAATTTTTTTTGAAAATAATTGATGTACAAAAAAGTTTTTTTTTCTTAAAGTACATTTTCTTATAAAAGTTTTATTCATTTGTAGATCAGTGCGATTGTATTCCAGTGCAGCTACTGGGTCCAGAGTAAAGAAAAGAGGCTTTTTCATCTTTAATGGCATAAAAAAGAGAAACTCATCTTTTATATATGAAGTATAACTGCTGGTCTTTAGGAAAAAACACATAGAAACCCATAAATCTAGGAGGCACGCTATGGGGTTTTATTTTTTGTTGCACAAATTATAATGAAAATAATCTGACAAAATAAACTGTGCAACCAGGTAATTTCACTATCCTTGATGCCTGGTAAGGCTTCAAACAGAATTTTTTTTAAAGTCATTGAATAAGCAGTTGCTAAAGAAAGAAAGTTAGAAATCGTACAAAAAAAGAAAAAGACGGGGAAAAAAGAAGTCATTTTGTCTCTTGCAGGGGTGTTTTTTGGAAGGACAGGAAGCCAGGCCTGAAGAGCAGCATGTGGACGTGGCCAGAGGCATCTTTGGTTCGGTCGAACATACAAAAGGTTATATGAGCTTAAGCATTCAACAAAGATATATGCATACACATACAAGGAATGCTGGGACTAAACCATAACCCTGGTATGGAACCAAATGACATTCTGTCTAACATTATCCTAGTTGTGTCAGTATGAACAATGGGCAGAGGTGTGCTGCAAATGAGCAGTCAGAATCACATTTGACTGGTATTCATGAATCTTGACATGAGGTTAAAAAAAAGAAAAAAAGAAAACTTTCAGTCATTTCAATGTGAAAGTAACATACTTCAGAGGAGGCTGGTGGGATGAGCTATAGGAGGACGGGCACATTGTCAAACGTGTTTTCTATATGTTAGATAGCATTACATTTATTGCAATGAGCCCATCTTCCAATAACTCCTCCCACCAGGCTCCTCTGATATACATTAATGATAACAAATGGTCTCAGTCAAACATTATGCAATAATTATGTGAGCATCCTGATGACGTCAGCACTCGTCCGGCTGTCACTAAACCTGCCAGTTAAACCCACCCTCATGTCCAGCCAAGTCGCAACATGGCCTTTGGCTTAAAGAAACCACTGTTACAGAGACTTACTGTACATGCATGACAATATTCAAGAAGGCTAAAAACGCTGGACTTCCTTTGAGCCAGAGTTGAGAGAGCCTTCAGTCAGAACCTTTCCTTTAAGCTGTTAATCAACCCCATGGATGAGTATAGGGTACAGGACAGCTGTAACAATGATTTAACACAGAGGTAAAACATGAAGTGTTGTTGGAACATCCAGTCGTGGGCTGGGCAAGGAAAGGGCCTACGATGGAGTGTCAGGGGTGACAGCCCTGTTCACTCCCACTCTTTACTGTCCCAGCGCAGGAGAGAATGTTCCCTTCTGATGACACCATCTACTGAACCAGATATCACCTTCAGCCCCAAAGCCATGAGGCAGGGGCAGGGAGTTGGGGGTAGAGAAGGGAGGGGGGTTAGTTGGGACTTCTTGTCCTTTCAAACCTGCAGGGTGTTGACTTACACTGGTAGGGAAAAAACACCTGTTGAACAGATCTGCATATATCAAGGATAATACGTTGGATATGATCGATGAGTCCGCATGACCAGTCACGAAACCCGCGACCGCCCCAACACGAGGTCCAATAGCACCATTTGATTTATTTTCTCTTTTTAACGAGTTATGAGTCTCTACACCGTAGATCAAGCATGTCATGGATTTAACCATTCTGCATGTTTTATACACATGCACACATGCAACAGAATGGATTGCATTTGTGTATACATATAAATCAGCAAGCATGTAAAAGACAGCGGTGGACTTGGTTTTGCAGCATGACCAGAAAAAGTTCAGGTTGTGCTGTATTTAATGGACCAGAAAATGGGTACCTGACTGTTCAGCAGCAAGGATAGCTTTTCCCACAGTTCTCTGAAAACTGTTTTTGTGACAAAACTACAAGGGCAAAATATCTCTTTAAGTAGGCCAATTTGTCCTGTCAATATTACTAAGCAGCATGGTCTGAGGCATCAGTTCCCTGACCCCAAGAGGATATGATGGAAAGGCCATCCAATCTCTGAGCAGGGAACCACATTAAACAGGTGAGATGAGCTCACCTGAACCACTTCTACACTAGGCTATATTAATGAAGTTTCCCATCTGCCTCCCACCTCGATAATGTGTCTATCTGAGGGTGAATGGGTGAATCCAGTTCACCTTCACTGCCCTGTAGGTTGAGGTCAGGGTTAGACAACAGTACGGGACAGAGGAACACTCAGGGCACCATTTTACCGGTCCATATTTATTTAATCATTCCTTAAGGCAACACAACTGAAATCTGGGTCATTTCAGGTTACTGTGGATGGAGTGCCAAAAGCCCTTAACATTTTGCATATAAAAATGAAATAAAATGATTTTACCCTACTGTCAGTTGGTAAAGGCTGTTACGAAAATAAGTTTATTTTGTTATTTTTTTTACAAGCACCCTTCAAAACTGTCAGTCACCACAAAAAAAACACAAATCAAATCCTGTACACTACACAGAGGTCACGAGATAACCCTCAACGACACTTGTTAAAACATACCAACTACTGGACGTGGATGTGACTGACAATGAAGAATACTAGGAGGGGGAGGGGAAATGTCTTCTCTGCTCCTTTAAAAGCCCTGGCTCTTTATGTAGAGTTTGATTAAATGCAGCTTGATCCACCCTTTACTAGTTCCCTCTGCATCAGTTCCCACCAACTCAGCCAGAAGCTGCTGCAAACCAGCTGACAAGACAGACCAACAACCTATGCATGGTTTCTAGTGGCACAGAGATGGGGAGTAACTTGTCCTGAAACCAGCAAGCACCTCAACAGCAGCATGTCATGAAGAGGAAATAACGGAGGGGTGATTTGAACAACTTAACCGACGACGATCAGAGTCAGGGGTTCAACTATAGCTAGCTACTCAGTCCAGTAGCCTCCACAGCAGCTCCTAACGTTTGACGAGAGCACATGAAAGTGCACATCTATGGCAACCGGGCAGTCATCAAGCATGTAACATATGTGGATGTAAACATTGGAGGTGAGGAGGTCACAAACAGGACAAAGGAGTTCAAACTTTGATGCTAACCCATGTCCACAGAGTAACTAGAGGAAGGCCATAGAATGTCTCACAGGCCCAGATTCCTAACCAGGACCGAGCACAGAGCACAATCGGAGGTGAAACACAACTTTTGGGACCAAAGCCACCAGAATAAAGTTGACTCGTAGAGGAAGTAAACACGGAGAAGTTACTTATTAGAGGGGAGAAAAGCAAACAGCAAAAGACGACCACTCTTACGAAGCATGCATTAAAAAGAGAATATGGCTTGTAGTAGTTTTAGCATGTGCCCGTCACTAGACTCCAGTCTCATTCATTGGTTTTTCCTCTCAAACCAACTGGCATGGAATAACAGGACGAAGGCCTTTTTCTCAGAGGTCAATGACTTGGATCATTATTTATCTGTACTCTGCAGTCAACTCTCCCACCCAACCACATCCTCCAGCCCTGTACATCACATTCATTCCTCGCCCGATTCAAAATGACAAAGAACAGAACCTAATTTGAAGCTAAAATGGCTTCCTCCATACATTTCTCAAGTTTTAATGAGAGGGGGAAAATAACAACTGGAGCCGGACCAATTCAATTCAAGTTTCAGAGTGGCGCAGCGGTCTAAGCCACTGCATCTCAGTGCTTGAGGCATCATTATACGCCCTGGTTCAAATCCAGGCTGTATCACAACCGGCCATGATTGGAGTCCCCATAGGGCAGCGCACAATTGGCCCGTGTAGGCCGTCATTGTAAATAAGAATTTGTTCTTAACTGACTTGCCAAGTTAAATAAAGGTTCAATTTAAAAAATAAATTAAAAAATGAAGTCTAGAAGTGTTTCTCAAAAACACCATGAACACTCCGGTGGAAATGAAAGGCTCTGTCAAGCATCGTGGGAAATATTTTTGACATGATCCTATTCCTAATTTAATGTGGCAGTTTCAATGTCCTGTCAGATGTGCACTTAACAAACGGCTAACCACACACAGAAGAGCAAACAGGTTTGTAGGGTAACGCAATAAAGACCAGCTAATATTGTTTGTGTGGCATCACAACCCCACAATGTAAAATCTTGGGTATACACGTCCCAACATCTACTCAATTACATCACTACAACGGTTTACAAAGGCCAAACCAACCTTAACAGTCAATACTTTGAGAGGAATCGCAAAATTGAGGAAACGATGCAACCTTCCAGAACTGCTGATAGCTTGCTACATGATACGCACAATGTCAATCAGGCTACTAAGAAAGGATTCAACAGAAAAACACATTTTCCTAATAGAAGGGAACACTGTAGAAAAGCCTACACAAAATATGAGCATATACCATTATGCAAGACTAGTCCACCATATATGACTTGCTTCCATCCACAGAATCAAAAACCTGATTAGGATTCTTTGAAAATAATCAAAGTTCAAGAAAATCTAGTATTCGTTTACTTGTCAAAAATATGAACGAAAGGGGTTATAGATATCAATATATATGCTGCAAAAACTAAATCAATAGGAGGATAAAAAGGGAAAAAAAGGTTTGTTTTTTCTCGTCATTATCAATTTATGCTTATTTTGCCACCCGTTGCCACGTCAACGTCTGGGAGAGCGTCAGCATGGCAACGGAAACTATCATCATAAAATGGTACAGTAGTAGAGATAGCTAGACCAGGAGGGGGCGGGCTCTCCTGGGAAAAGGTCCGCAGAGAGGTTCAGTGATTGGTCATGCGGCTCGCTGTCAGGAATAATGGTTGTATGGTGGTAGAGGATGCCCGATGCCGTTCTGATAGTGATGGTGCTGGCGGTGGGCGATGTACTCCGCATAGCTCATCGTCATCTTCTCGCTACGGTACCTGAGCAGGAGGAGAGAGAAGTTAGAGAAGGCACAGTTACCCCAACTTACCTGGCAGCGGCACCTCAATCTCTACCTCCTAATACTGCTATGATCTAGCAGTAATCGTTCACTGATCTCCCTGGAGGTACAGTGGCAAACAGGACCATGGTGGGCGTTGGGAGGGTCACCCACAGTAATTATGCACCAGTCACATATTCCCAGTAGTGAGCAGCACTTCCACTTCCAGAATTTACACTTAAGGCAAAACCAAAGCCAGCAGTGGAAGTCAGACAGCATCCGGTGTGAAAGGAGAGCAGCCTCTTACCTGGTCAACTTAATGGTCTTCCTGAAGTCATTTGTGATGGGAGCTTTGTAGCCTCCCTTTCGTAGTAAGGAATCTATGGTCTGAATGTGGTCCCATCCTGCACAGAGAAGGTTGATTCCTCTTGAATATCCCCCTTTATGTCCCCCTTGAATACCACTTCTCTCTACAACAAAGACCTCCAGTCATTCAGAGATCATAAAGGTGGACACAGGATTCCACTTACCTTGCTCTTTTGCGACCTCTGGTAGATAGGTGGCGGTGCGCTTTGATCCTTTTTCATTGAAAAACTCTATCCTAATGCCATGAACACCCACCTACAGGCCAGAGAAAGGCGAGAGAGAGAAGAAGAGACATCACTTTAATGACAGGACCAACAGAGAGAAATATCTATACGAACTACATGTCTTCGGCCACTGTTCAACCGACTAGAATGCCTAAATATGTCTTGCTGCACTAAGCCTAACCTACTGGATTCCGTGTGAAGGGGGGGTGAGAGGCTGCGAGGGAATTGGAGGTTTAGGGTGAGGAATGGAGGGCCACGGTAATAGGAGAGTGAATGGATAGAGGAGACAGGATGTGTCCCTGTAAACCAGCACACTCAGCGCAGGGCCACGATCCAGTCAAGGTAGCTCAGAGGATTGTTCCCATTATAATCCAAACCGGTAGGTGATACACAATTCACCAACCCACGTCACAACCCTTGTTGCACCCTACCCCCCTGGGGCCCACTCCCTGCAGTATAGCCCATCTGGGTCAACAAGGTGACTGCTTATGCCCTCACCACGAAGACATATTGCCTGTGTGTGTGTGTGTGTGTGTGTGTGTGTGTATGTATGCCGATTGTCTGCCTAAATCATCCTTGCAGTGTGAATCTCAAGGCTGCAATGGGGTCCAGTTCATTCAGGACATGAAGGTGCCACTGCAGCAGAGCCCTTCCCGTATCCAATTCTCATCTCTACTTCACACTGGAGATTGTGTTTTACAGTGTGCTCTGTGTGGGAAGTGTACTGCTCTCCGGGGCACAGGCAATCTAAACTGCTGGATTCACATATGTGAAGGCCATTTCATTTCAATTCAAAATCAATGACTGAAGAGTATTGCATAAGATGAATTAATAGCTACCTGTCTTGTTTCAGTCTCTTACCTCCCAGTCAAGGTAATCACCGACGTCCTCGAAGTTGGTGAGCAGAGACACTGAGCAGAAGAGGCGTGGCAGCTCGTCCCTCGTCATGGGAGGAAAACGGCTGTCTTTAAGGGCACTGTGGAGACAAAGGCACGGGACGTTTAGGGCGAAAATAAGCATCATTACTTTGAACCAGTTCCAACTGGAAGACCAACAGATTATCAAGGACAATGTCTACCCAAAGTTATATTTGCATTTCATCTCACACTAAGCTGAGGGCATTATGGTTATAATGAAAATAAAGATCAAATCTCTTTGGTAAGAGAACATTTAAATAAAGGAAGCCCTGCAAGCATATTTCTTTATCCTTTCAGAAGACAGATGGCAATAGCCTTTAAGTGACATCTTCCATGATTCAAATCAAATAAACTGTATGTTTATTGGTCACAGATGCAGCGAAACGCTTGTGTTTGTAGCGCCAACAGTGCAGTAATAATACGCACATAATCCAAAAAGAAAAAATAAATATCACAACGAGCAATGTCAGAGTCCGGAATATATTTAAGCAATAAGGCCAGAGGGGGTGTGGTATTTGGCCAATAAACCACGGCTAAGGGCTGTTATTTGGCACGACGCAATGCAGCCATATACCACAAACCCGAGGTTCCTTATTGCTATTATAAACTGGTTACCAACATAATTAGAGCATTAAAAATGTAAAAAATGTTTTGTCATACCCGTAGTACAGTCTGATATACCACAGCTTTCAGCCAATCAGCATTCAGGGCTCGAACCACATAGGTTACACACACACACACACACACACACGCACGACCAAAAGTATATGGACACCTGCTTGTCGAACATCTCATTCCAAAATCATGGGCATTAATATGGAGTTGGTTCTCCCTTTGCTGCTATAACAGCCTCCACTCTTCTGGGAAGGATTTCCACTAGATGTTGGAACATTGCTGCGGGGACTTGCTTCCATTCAGTCACAGGTAGCGTTCTCCTGGCACCCGCCAAATCCAGATTCGTCTGTCAAAACTGCCAGATGGTGAAGCAAGATTCATCACTCCAGAGAAGGTGTTTCCCCTGCTCCATAGTCCAATGGTGGCGATCTTTACACCACTCCAGCCGGCGCTTGGCATTGGCATGGCGATCTAAGGCTTGTGTACGGCTGCTCGGCCATGGAAACCCATTTCACGAAGCTCCCAACGAATAGTTATTGTGCTGACGTTGCTTCCAGAGTCCGTTTGGAACTTGGGAGTGGGTGTTGCAACCGAGGATCGACGATTTTTACACGCTACGCATTTCAACACTTAGCAGTCCGATTCTGTGAGCTTGTGCAGCCTACCACTTTGTGGCTGAGCCGTTGTTGCTGCTAGAAGTTTCCACTTCACAATAACAGCACTTAAAGTTGACCAGGACAGATATTTGACTAAGTGACTTGTTGGAAAGGTGGCATCATTTGACGGTGCTAGGTTGAAAGTCACTGAGATCTTCAGTAAGGCCATTCTACTGCCAATGTTTGTCTATGGAGATTGCATCGCTGTATGCTACATTTTATACATCCATCAGCAACGGGGGTTGCTGAAATTGCCGAATCTAGCCATTTGAAGACGTGCATACATACATAACCACACATACATACATACAGTGTACACATAGTACACACAATATAAATAATAAACTATTTTCTACGTTGTAAAATAATAGTGAAGACAACAAAACTATGAAATAACACATAAGGTTGCTGTATCGAATCCCCGAGCTGACAAGGTAAAAATCTGTCATTCTGCCCCTGTGCAAGTCAGTTAACCCACTGTTCCCTGGGCGCCGAAGACGTGGATGTTGATTAAGGCAGCCCTCCACTCCTCTCTGATTCAGAGGGGTTGGGTTAAATGCGATAGACACATTTCAATTGAAGGCATTCAGTTGTGTAGTTGACTAGGTATCCTCCTTTTTTAGTTTAACTAGGCAAGTCAGTTAACTTCTTTGGGACTGGGGGGCAGTACTGAGTGGCTTGGATGAATAAGGTGCCCAGAGTAAATTGCCTGCTACTCAGGCCGAGAAGCTAGAATATGCATATAATTAGTAGATTTGGATAGAAAACACGGAAGTTTCTAAAACTGTTTTATTGATGTCTGTGAGTATAACAGAACTCATATGGCAGGCAAAAACCTGAGAAAAAAATCCAACCAGGAAGTGGGAAATCTGAGGTGTGTAGTTTTTCACGTCATTGCCTAACGAATACACAGTACTATGGGGTCATATTGCACTTCCTAATGCTTCCACTAGATGTCAATGGTCTTTAGAACCCTGTTGGAGGCTTGTACTGTGAAGGAGGGGGGAATGAGAGCTGATTCAGTCAGGTATCTGGCAGTGTGTCATGAGCTCAGTCTCGCTCGCTCCCGTGAGAGTTAGCTGCGTTCCATTGCATTTCTACAGACAAAGGAATTCTCCGGTTGAAACATTATTGAAGATTTATGATAAAAACATCCTAAAGATTGATTCTATACTTCGTTTGACATGTTTCAACGAACTGTAATATGACTTTTCGACTGGACTTGCCTGTGCCTCATGAGTTTGGATTGTGTACTAAACGCGGGAACAAAAAGGAGGTATTTGGACATAAATGGACTTTATCGAACAAAACAAACATTTATTGTGGAACTGGGATTCCTGGGAGTGCATTCTGATGAAGATCATCAAAGTTAAGTGAATATTTATAATGCTATTTCTGACTTCTGTTGACTCCACAACATGGCGGGTATCTGCATGGCTTGTTTTTGTGTCTGAGCGCCGTACTCAGATTATTGCATGGTTTGCTTTTTCCATAAAGTTTTTTAAAAAATCTGACACAGCGGTTGCATTAACCTTTTTGGGATAGGGGGCAGCATTTTCACTTTTGTATGAATAGCGTGCCCAGAGTGAACTGCCTCCTACTCTGTCCCAGATTGTAATATATGCATATTATTATTAGTGTTGGATAGAAAACACTCTGAAGTTGGATTTTTCTCAGGTTTTCGCCTGCCATATGATTTCTGTTATACTCACAGACATCATTCAAACAGTTTAACAGAACATATGGCAGGCGAAAACCTGAGAAAAATCCAACTTCAGAGTGTTTTCTATCCAATACTAATAATAACATGCATATATTAGCAACTGAGACTGAGGAGCAGGTCGTTTACTCTGGGCACCTTATTCATCCAACCTACTCAATACTGCCCCCCAGCCATAAGTTAAGAACAAATTCTTATTTACAATGACAGCCTAGGAACGGTGGGTTAACTGCAATGATCAGGGGCAGAACGACAGATTTTGACCTTGTCAGCTCGGGTATTCGAACTAGCAACCTTTTGGTTACTGGCCCAATGCTCTAACCACTAGGCTACCTGCCGCCCCTACGAATCATTTAGTAACCACAAAAAAAAAAAAAAAAAAAACTGTTAAACAAATCAAAATATATTTTATGGGAGTCTTCAAAGTAGCCACCCTTTGCCTTGATGACAGCTTTGCACTCTTACTATTCGCTCAACCAGTTTCATGAGGTAGTCACCTGAAATGCATTTCAATTAACAGAATTTCTTTCTGTCTTAATGTGTTTGAGCCAATCAGTTGTGTTGTGACAAGGTAGAGGTGGTATACAGAAAATAGCTCTATTTGGTAAAAGACCAAGTCCATACTATGGCAAGAACAGCTCAAATAAGCAAAGAGAAATGACAGTCCATTACTTTAAGACCTAAAGGTCAGTCAATAAGGAACATTTCAAGAACTTTGAAAGTTCCTTCAAGTGCAGTCGCAAAAACCATCAAGTGCTATGATGAAACTGGCTCTCATGAGGACAGCCACAGGAAAGGAAGATCCAGAGTTCTCTGCTGCAGAGGTTAAGTTCATTAGAGTTACCAGCTTCAGAAATTGCAGCCCAAATAACATCTCAACATCAACTGTCCAGAGGAGACTGCGTGAATCAGGCATTCATGGTCGAATTGCTGCAAAGAAACCACTACTAAAGAACACCAATAAGAAGAGACTTGCCTGGGCCAAGAAAGACAAGCAATGGACATGAGACAGGTGGAAATATGTCTGATGAGTCCATATTTGAGACTTTTGGTTCCTTCCGCCTTGTCATTGTGAGACACACAGTAAGTGAACGGATGAACTACGCATGTGTGGTTCCCACCGTGAAGCATGGAGGTGGTGGTGTGATGGTGCTTTGCTGGTGACACTGTCGGTGAGTTATTTAGAATTCAAGGCACACCTAACCAGCATGGCTACCACTGCATTCTGCAGCGATACGCCGTCCCATCTGGTTTGCGCTTAGTGGGACTATCATTTGTTTTTCAAAAGGACAATGACCCAACACACCTGCAGGCTGTGTAAGTGCTATTTGACAAAGAAGAAGAGTTATGGAGTGCTGCAACAGCTGACCTGGCCTCCAAAATCACCCGACCTCAACCCAATTGAGATGGTTTGGGATGAGTTGGACCGCAGAGTGAAGGAAAAGCAGCCAACAAGTGCTCAGCATATGTGGGAACTCCTTCAAAAACTGTAGGAAAGCATACCAGGTGAAGATGGTTGAGAGAATGCCAAGCGTGTGCATAGCTGTTATCAACGCAAAGGGTGGCTATTTGAAGAACCTCAAATATTTAAAAAATGTGGATTTGTTAAACACTTTTTTGGTTACTACATGATTCCATATGAGTTATTTCATAGTTTTGATTTCTTTACTATTATTTTACAATGTAGAATATATTAAACAAACCCTTGAATGAGTAGGTGTGTCCAAACTTTTGACTGGTACTGTATATAAAACACACTATGTACAAAACATTAAGAACACCTTCCTAACATTGAGTTGCACCCCCCTTTTGCCCTTCGAACAGCCTCGATTTGTTGGGCAAGGTTTTGAACGCATTCCACTGGGATGCTGGCTCCAACGCTTCCCACAGTGTCAAGTTGGCTGGATGTCCTTTTGGTGGTGGACCACTCTTGAAACTTGAGCGTGACAAACCCAGCAGCGTTGCAGTTCTTGACACAAATCGGTGCATCTGGCACCTACTACTATACCTCATTCAAAGGCACTTAAATATTTTGTTTCCCCCATTCACCCCCCAAATGGCACACATACACAATCCATGTCTCAATTGTCTCAAGGCTTAAAAATATTTCTTTAACCTGTCTCCTGACATCAATAAGTGATTCAAGTTTTCATAACAATCGGAAATCTGCATTTTGGACACCGATTTGGCCGATATAAAAAAAAAATTTTTTTAAATGTACACCTTTATTTAACTAGGCAAGTCCGTTAAGAACACATTCTTATTTTCAATGATGGCCTAGGAACGGTGGGTTAACTGCCTTGTTCAGGGGCAGAACGACAGATTTTTACCTTGTCAGCTCAGGGATTCAATCTTGCAACCTTACGGTTAACTAGTCCAACGCTCTAACCACCTGCCCCATGAGGAGCCTGCCTGTTACGCGAATGCAGTAAGAAGCCAAGGTAAGTTGCTAGCTAGCATTAAACTTATCTTATAAAAAACAATCAATCAATCATAATCACTAGTTATAACTACACATGGTTGATGATATTACTAGTTTATCTAGCGTGTCCTGCGTTGCATACAATCGGTGCAGTGCGCATTCGCGAAAAATGACTGTCGTTGCTCCAACGTGTACCTAACCATAAACATCAATGCCTTTCTTAAAATCAATACACAGAAGTATATATTTTTTAACCTACATATTTAGCTAAAAGACAGGTTAGCAATATTAACCAGATGAAATTGTGTCACTTCTCTTGCGTTCATTGCACGCAGTCAGGGTATATGCAACAGTTTGGGCCGCCTGGCTCATTGCGAACTAATTTGCCAGAATTGTATGTAATTATGACATAACATTGAAGGTTGTGCAATGTAACAAGAATATTTAGACTTAGGGATGCCATCCGTTAAATGAAATACGGAGTTCCGTATTTCACTGAAAGAATAAACGTTTTGTTTTCGAAATGATAGTTTGAGGATTCGACCATATTAATGACCTAAGGCTTGTATTTCCGTGTGTTATTATGTTATAATTAAGTCTGATTTGATAAAGCAGTCTGACTGAGCGACGGTAGGCATCTGCAGGCTCGTAAGCATTCATTCATCCAGCACTTTCATGCGTTTTGCCAGCAGCTCTTCGCAATGCTTTAAGCATTGCGCTGTTTATGACTTCAAGCCTATCAACTCCCGAGATTAGGCTGGTGTAACGATGTGAAATGGCTAGCTAGTTAGCGGGGTGAGCGCTAATAGCGTTTCAAATGTCACTCGCTCTGAGACTTGGAGTAGTTGTTCCCCTTGCTCTGCATGGGTAACGCTGCTTCGAGGGTGGCTGTTGTTGATGTGTTCCTGGTTCGAGCCCAGGTTGCGGCTAGGAGAGGGATGGAATCTATACTGTTACACTGGCAATACTAAAGTGCCGATAAGAACATCCAATAGTTAAAAGGTATATGAAATACAAATGGCATAGAAAAAAATAGTCCTATAATTCCTATAATAACTACAACCTAAAACTTCTTACCTGGGAATATTGAAGACTCATGTTAAAAGGAACCACCAGCTTTCATATGTTCTCATGTTCTGAGCAAGGAACTGAAACGTTAGCTTTCTTACATGCACATATTGCACTTTTACTTTCTTTTCCAACACTGTTTTTGCATTATTTAAACCAAATTGGACATGTTTCATTATTTATTTGAAGCTAAATTGATTTTATTGATGTATTATATTAAGTTAAAATAAGTGGTCATTCAGTATTGTTGTAATTGTCATTATTACAAATAAATAAAAATCATTTAAAGAAAATCAAACAAAAAAAAATTACAATTGGCCGATTAATCGGTACCGGCCTTATTTGGCTAAGCTACAGGACTGTTTCACTAGCACAGACTGGAATATTTTTCGGGATTCATCTGATGGCATTGAGGAGTTTACCACATCAGTCACCGGCTTCATTAATAAGTGCATCGACGACATGGTCCACACAGTGACCCAACCAGAAGCCATTGATTATAGGCAACATCCGCAATGAGCTAAAGACTAGAGCTGGTAGTTAAGGACTGGAACACTAATCCGGATGCTTGTAAGAAATCCCGCTACGCCCTCCGACGAACCATAAAACATGCAAAGCGTCAATGCAGGAGTAAGATCGACTCCTACTACACCGTTAGACGCTAGTCTGATGTGGCAGGGCTTGTAAACTATCACGGATTACAAAAGGGAAACCCAGCACCGAGCTGCCCAGTGACGCAAGCCTACCACACAAGCTAAATGCCTTCTATGCTCACTTCGAGGAAAGCAACACTGAACTATGCATGAGAGCACCAGCTGTTCTGGGCAACTGTGCTCTCCGTAGCAGGATCACACATTGTCTGACAGTAAGACTTTAACAAGTTAATATTCACAAGGCCGCCGAGTCCGACGGATTACCAGGACACTTATTCAGAACACGCGCTGGCCAGCTGGCAAGTGTCTTCACTTCACAATATTAACCTCTCCCTGACCCAGTCTGTAATACCTACACGTTTCAAAGAGAACACCATAGTCCCTGTGCCCAAGAACGCCAAGGTAAACTTCCTAAATGACTATCGCCCGTAGCACTCACATCTGTAGCCATGAAATGCTTTGAAAGGCTGGTCATGGCTCACAACACCATCATCCCAGAAACCACTCCAATTTGCATACCGCCCCAACATATCCAAGGATTGACGCAATCTCTATTGCACTCCAACACTGCCTTTTCCCATCTGGACAAAAGGAACACCTACGTGAGAATGCTGTTCATTGACTACAGCTCAGCGTTCAACATCATAGTGCCCTCCAAAGCTCATCACTAAGCGAAGAACCCTGGAACTGAACATCTCCCTCCACAACTGGATCCTGGACTTCCTGGCACTTCCTGGCACTTCCTGGAACTATCATGGTCCAAACACATCCCAAGCAGTCATGAAGGGGGGGCACCTGGCAGTGTGGTGACATCCTCTTCCACAACGTGAGCCTACAGGCTGAAAAGATTTGGCAAGGGCTGTAATGGGACCTCAGCTCCTCAAAAGATTGTCCAAACACACCCAAGCAGTCAGCTACACCAGGCTGAAAAGAGAAGTGACTGGTTGTACAGTACACCCGAGAGAAGTGACTTGGTATGGCAACTGCTCGGCATACAGAGGGTAGTGCGTACGGCCAAGCTTCCAGCATCCGGGACGTCTATACCAGGCGGTGTCAGAGGAAAGCCCTAAAAATGTCAGACTGTTCGCTCTGCTACAAGCCGCACCGGAGCGCTTCTACCCCCAAGTCATAAGGCCAAACGGACTATTTGCATTGACCCCCTTATTTTATTCTTATTCATAGCTTAGTTTTTGTACTGACACTCTTGCACAGGCAATGTACACTCACTGGACTCTAACCACACACACACACACACACACACACACACTGACACTCCACTGCTGCTACTCTGTTTACTATTTATGCCTAGTCACTTTACCCCTACCTACATGTAATTAAAATTTATTGATTTAATTAAATCAATTACCTCGACAAACCTGTACCCATGCACATTGACTTGTAATATAGCCTTGTTATCGCTATTTTATTACCATTTTTCCTTTAGGTTATTCAGAAAATTCTTACTTTTTAAAAACTCTGCATTTTTGGTTAAGGGCTCGTAAGTAAGCATTTCATGGTAATAACTGTGGCATTCGGCGCGTGTGACAAATACAATTTGATTCGATTACAGAGTCAGCTAAGGCGGAGTGCAGGGAACCCATTTCTGTGTATATGTGACTATCTTTTTGTCTATTGAGTAAGACAACACAGCACCCTTCTACAGAAAAAAACAGCTAAGCCTCAACTAAAACACTTGAGGCTACAACCTAGACTCAAGAGCTTTCAGCTGGTCATCCTTCATTTCACAGACGCCCTTAGCAACAAATTACACATCTCCTAAGAGTCAGGACCTCCCAATGTCTGTCATTTCTCATGTTTCACTGGCCCCTCCATTTCCTGTGTTAACAACATGGTCAATGGCGAGGTGGGTGGAAAACATGATCATTTTCATCACGATAAACAGGATTAGACAGTCCGCCCACATTCTATAATGTCCTGACCAGCTATGACATCGGCTCTAAGAGTCTCAGTGGCTAAACAACAGCCATGGCTGGAGAAATTATTCTAATGCCCGTGTTGAGAGAGAGAGGGGAATGCTTCATGCTGCTGGTGGCAGAGCAGCAGATCAAACTGATTGATTAGAGGGGCAGGGTTGGCAAATATTCCTCAGACAGTAGACTCAATATGGATGCACAAACATTGCCCACATACCTCTGGAAATACAGGAGAGTAGTGAGGCTTACCCTCAGTATCAGATGAGTCATTATACAAATAAACCTGTAGTTTTCCTGAGCTGATGACCCTTTTATCCAAATATTATTAAGCCAAGCCTGTGTTTCACACGTGTTCACGTTTATAAGCTCCACTTAGGCCTATAGCTGAATACAAACAACACTGCATCCACTAAGTTGATGTGTCCACATTCCTTTGCTGGTGCAGTCATCATCAGTTCCAGTTCTAGCAGAGGGGAGTACAACAGGGACGTGACAAGTCTGCCTGGCTGGTAGTTTCAGAGCACGAGGGCCGTCTACTAAAACAAACCGATGATCTAACCCTCTACAAAATGGCTGCTCTGGAAGGCACGCATAACACATTACAGAGACACAGCATGCTTTGTAAGATCCTCTAAGAGTGAGAGGTGGAGCAGGATGCTAAGCTGTTTATTCTCTACAGACAAACGCTGACGAGGTAGGCCTATCCATAAAACGCAGTATAATACCAGATGGACGCCAAACAGTGATCCGATTGTCATCTATCAACTAAATATTTTAATATATTTATTAATACCAGTTGTAGAGGGGCTACAATGAATGGATCTATGGTCCCAAAGATAAATGGCGGGGCGGAAGTGATGAGCTTGACCTCCCAAACGTGGTCAGTTACCTCATAGTATATATATAAAACAGTACAGCGAACACACACTAATGTATGACATTCCTACGGTGAATGACAGATTATTGGGCGGGGTTTGAAGGTTTGCAGCAAGGGCCTTTTGACACGAGCGCAGATCACGTGAGGAACACAGAGATAGACAGAGAAACATTGAAACCGCTTGTATCCAGCCACTATAAAATGAATGCATTCTTTAATGAATTGTTTGCTCCTCTGTCTCATCCCAGCCACAGATGTATAAACACACACAAAAACAACACCGTAATCAACTGCATCCTCTCTCCCCCACTGTGAGCCAGCGAGGCTATCAGGTTGGTTAACGCTCACTAACCCTGAGAAAGATGTTTAAGAAATAATATGACTAAAACAATAACCAAAATGTAATACACATAAGAATACTTTGCATAAAATTAGATACCGACCTTATTTCCTTTTACAACGATAAAGTTTGATCATAAAGTTACTGGTTCTCCCCTCCCCCTGCTGTAAGCTAGTTATTGGGTAGCTAGGTCTTTAGCCAGCATGGAACAAAAGCATGGGGGAAAGTTGCCCGAAACTCTGACACTGTTGTAGTGTCATTACATCAAGAGACATGCCAAAACGGGAGAATCCTACAAACTTCTTGACATCATTGATTGTCACACACACACACTACAAGTCAAAAGTTCAGACCAACCTACTCATTCAAGGGATTTTCTTTATTTGTACTATTTTCTACATTGTAGAATAATAGTGAAGACATCAAAACTATGGAATAGCACATATGGAATCATGTAGTAACCAAAAAGTGTTAGAAAAAATATTTGGATTTGTTTATTTTTGATTGTTCAAAGTAGCCACTCTTCACATTGATGAAAGCTTTGCACACTCTTGGAATTCTCTCAACAACCCCAAGAAGCTGGTTGAAAGAATGCCAAGAGTGTGCAAAGCTATCATCAAGGCAAAGGATGGCTACTTTGAAGAATCTCAAATGCATTTTGATTTGTTTAACACTTTCTTGGTTACTACATGATTCCATGTCTGTTGTTTCATAGTTTTGATGTCATCACTATTATTTTACAATGCAGAAAATAAACTCAGCAAAAAAAGTCCTCGCACTGTCAACTGCGTAAAACATTGAATATATTGTGTAAATATTTGTATGAACATAAGATTCATCAACTGAGACAAACTGGACAAGTTCCACAGACGTGTGACTAACAGAAATGGAATAATGTCACTGAACAAAGGGGGGTCAAAATCAAAAGTCAGTCAGTATCTGGTGTGGCCACCAGCTGCATTAAGTGCTGCAGTGCATCTCCTCATGGACTGCACCAGATTTGCCAGTTCTTGCTGTGAGATGTTACCCCACTCTTCCGCCAAGGCACCTGCAAGTTCCCAGACATTTCTTGGGGGAATGGCCCTACCACTCCAACAGGTCCCAGATCCAACAGGTCCCGGATGTGCTCAATAGGATTGAGATCCGGGCACTTCGCTGGCCATGGCAGAACCCTGACATTCCTGTCTTGCAAGAAATCACACACAGAAGGAGCAGTATGGCTGGTGGCATTGTCATGCTGGAGGGTCATGTCAGGATGAACCTGCAGGAAGGGTACCACATGAGGGAGGAGGGTGTCTTCCCTGTAACGCACAATGTTGAGATTGCCTGCAATGACAACAAGCTCAGTGCAATGATACTGTGACACACCGCCCAAGACCATGACGGACCCTCCACCTCCAAATCGATCCCACTCCAGAGTACAGGCCTCGGTGTAACGCTCTTTCCTCCGACGATAAATGCGAATCCGACCATCGCCCCCGGTGAGACAAAACAGCGACTTGTCAGTGAAGAGCACTTTTTGCCAGTCCTGTCCGGTCCAGCGATGGTGGGTTTGTGCCCATAGGCGACGTTGTTGCCGGTGATGTCTGGTGAGGACCTGCCTTACAACAGGCCTACAGTCCTCAGTCCAGCTTCTCTCAGCCTATTGCGGACAGTCTGTGCACTGATGGAGGGATTGTGCGTTCCTGGTGTAACTCGGGCAGTTGTTTCCATCCTGATGTTCGGTTGTACCGATCCTGTGCATGTGTTGTTACACGTGGTCTGCCACTGCGAGGATAAACAGCTGTCCGTCCTGTCTCCCTGTAGCGCTATCTTAGGCGTCTCACAGTACGGACATTGCAATTTATTGCCATGGCCACATCTGCAGTCCTCATGCCTCCTTGCAGCATGCCTAAGGAACATTCACGCAGATGAGTAGGGACCCTGGGCATCTTTCTTTTGGTGTTTATCAAAGTCAGTAGAAAGGCCTCTTCAGTGTCCTGTTTTCATAACTGTGACCTCAATTGCTTACTGTCTGTAAGCTGTTAGTGTCTTAACGACCGTTCCACAGGTGCATGTTCATTAATTGTTTATGGTTCATTGAACAAGCATGGAAACAGTGTTAAACCCTTTACAATGAAGATCTGTGAAGTTATTTGGATTTTTACAAATTATCTTTGAAAGACAGGGTCCTGAAAAAGGGAAGTTACTTTTTTTGCTGAGTTTAGTAAAAATAAAGAAAAACCCTTGAATGAGTAGGTGTGTCTGAACTTTTGACTGGTACTGTATATGTGAAAGTATGTGGACACCCCTTCAAATGAGTGGTTTCGGCTATTTCAGTCACACCCGTTGCTGAGAGCTGAATAAAAATCGCGCACACCGCCATGCAAACTCCATAGATAAACACAGGCAGTAGAATGGCCTTACTGAAGAGCTCAGTAGCTTTCAACGTGGCACTGTCATAGGATGACAACAAGTCAGTTCGTCAAATTTCTGCCGATTGTGTGGTAGGCCACACAAGCGCGCAGAATAGGACTGACAAGTGCTGAAGCGTGTAAAGTCATCTGTCCTCGGTTGCAACACTTACTACCGAGTTCCAAACTGCCTCTGGAAGCAACGTCAGCACAATAACTGTTGGTCGGGAGCTCCATCCTGGAAATGTACCCAGACGCTCACCTGTACAGCAAGCTGTTCCGGGAACTAACAGGACCCTGAACAGCTTCTATCCCCAAGCTATAAGACAAACTATTAGTTTTAGATTTATTTAGCAAACTATTAGCTACCCGGAATATCTGCACTAAGTCTTTTGACTCATCACATAAGCTGCTGTTACTGATTATTATCTATCCCGGTGCCTAGTCACTTTATCCCTACCTATATGTACATATTTACCGCTACCTCGTACCCCTGCGTATATAGCCAAGATATCATTACTTATTGTGTATTTATTCCTTGTGTTATTATTTTTTTTTTTACATTTCAACTTTTTTTGCGTTGTTGAATAGTAAGTATTTCACTTTAAGCCTACACCTTTCTTTCACAAAGCATGTGACAAATTAAATTTTATTTTAAAGTAAAATTGTCCAAGATGAACTACCTAGTTAGCTTGATAAACACTGCTGACAATTCTATTTGGGCTAGTTAGACAATGTTGGCCATATAATTTAGCTATATGGATGCTGTTACAATAACCAAACACGATAAACTAATAATTTGCAAAACAATGTGAGCTGCTTTGTGTATCAGCAGATTTCCTTGAGATAATCTCGCAACAACACTGGGTGCATGTTGCTTGAGAGGTCGGCCGATTATGATTTTTCAATGTCGATACCGATTATTGGAGGTCCCAAAAAAGCGACGCCGATTAAATCGGCAGATTGTTTTTATTTATTTGTAAAATTGACAATTACAACAGTACTGAATGAACACTTATTTTAACTTAATATAATACATCAATTAAATCAATTTAGCCTCAAATAAATAATGAAACATGTTCACTTTGGTTTAAATAATGCAAAAACAAAGTGTTGGAGAAGAAAGTAAAAGTGCAATATGTGCCATGTAAAAAGGCTAACGTTTAAGTTCCTTGCTCAGAACATGAGAACATATGAAAGCTGGTGGTTCCTTTTAACATGAGTCTTCAATATTCCAAGGTAAGAGGTTTTAGGTTGTAGTTAATAATAATTTATAGGACTATTTCTTTCTATACCATTTGTATTTCATATACCTTTGACTATTGGATGTTCTTACAGGCACTTTAGTATTGCCAGTGTAACAGTATAGCTTCCGTCCCTCTTCTCGACCCTACCTGGGCTCGAACCAGGAACACATCGACAACAGCTACACTCGAAGCATCGTTACCCATCGCTCCACAAAAGCTGCGGCCCTTGCAGAGCAAGGGGAACAACTACTCCAAGTCTCAAAGCGAGTGATGTCACCGATTGAAACGCTATTAGCGCGCAGCCCGCTAACTAGCTAGCCATTTCACATCGGTTACACCAGCCTAATCTCGGGACTTGATAGGCTTGAAGTCATAAACAGCGCAACGCTTGAAGCACAGCGAAGAGCTGCTGGCAAAACGCACAACAGTGCTGTTTGAATGAATGCTTACGAGCCTGCTGGTGCCTACCACCGCTCAGTCAGACTGCTCTATCAAACCATAGACTTAATTATAACATAATAACACACAGAAATACGAGCCTTCGGTCATTAATATGGTCGAATCTGGAAACGATCATTTCGAAAACAAAACGTTTATTATTTCAGTGAAATACGGAAACGTTTGGTATTTTACCTAACGGGTGGCATCCCTAAGTCTAAATATTGCTGTTACATTGTACAACCTTCAATGTTATGTCATAATTACATAAAATTCTGGCAAATTAGTTCGTAACGAGCCAGGCTGCCCAAACTGTTGCATATACCCTGACTCTGTATGCAATGAACGCAAGAGAAGTGACACAATTTCACCTGGTTAATATTGCCTGCTAACCTGGATTTCTTTTAGCTAAATATGCAGGTTTAAAAATATATACTTCTGTGTATTGATTTTAAGAAAGGCATTGGTGTTTATGGTTAGGTACAGTCGTGCAACGATTGTGATTTTTTTGCATATGCGCTTTTGTTAAATCATCCCCCTGCTTTGGATAAGTTATATGCAACGCAGGACACACAAGATAAATAGTAATATCATCAACCATGTGTAGTTAACTAGTGATTATGATTGATCGTTTTTATAAGATAAGTATAATGCTAGCTAGCAACTTACCTTGGCTTCTACTGCATTCGCGTAACAGGCAGGCTCCTCGAGGAGTGCAATGAGAGGCAGGTGGTTTAGAGCATTGGACTAGTTAACTGTAAGGTTGCTAGATTGAGTCCCGAAGCTGACAGGGTAAAAATCTGTCGTTCTGCCCCTGAACAAGGCAGGTAACCCACCGTTCCTAGGCCATCATTGAAAATAAGAATGTGTTCTTAACGGACTTGCCTAGTTAAATAAAGGTGTAAAAAATTATAATAAAATGTATATAATCAGCCAAATCGGTGTCCAAAATACAGATTTCCGATTGTTATGAAAACTTGAAATCGGCTCTAATTAAATCGGCCATTCCGATGAATCGGTCGACCTCTACTTGATATAGGCATTTTCAAATAACCAAGTCAAGGTGAGCTCCCCCATCACTCGGCCTATTAGCCCAGTCTGTCTTTTCAGACTTCTGGTAGTTTGACATGAGCGAATAAGTACTTCTTCTCAAATGTTGAACATCTTAAATCAGACAAATTGTGTGTGTGATGTTTTAGTCACACAAAAGGCTATTTTACATGTGAATCAGAATGACTGTTGGGGCCCTTTAGACAGACAAAGCTGCATCTGAACTAGCCATGACAGTGTAAATTGGTTACATACATGTCTGAGAGCCAGACTGAGCACTGAGCAACATCTCTCAGGGAGGTAAAAACCTTCCTGTAAGTCCCTGGGGTCGTTCCTCCTCTGGATGTGCATGTGTTGCATGATTTATTCAGCACCAAATGTCCTTTGACGTACACATAACTGAAAACACACACACAAGCTCCAAGGCACAAGCTCCTTGTTATATTTTTGTATTTGGTAAGAGTGGGAGGGGTGTTCTGTAGAATTGCTGAGGTATAGCCTAAATTCCCATAACATTAACTGGATAATTATAGGACATGGCTTACTTGGTACAATAGCGGCTTCCAGGAAACTGTACAATAATCATCGTCTCCCTCAGCCATGAACATCCTGCTCTTTGAAAACATTATTTAAAACATTGGTTTCAAAAAGGGAACAGCAGCAGAGGCGAACCACAATTGTTTTGTGGGAGGACTGAACAGGCACAGTCAGAAACTAACTGTGTGTTTGACACAATAACATCTTCCTAAGCATGCATTCTGTTCTGCCTGGTGAGATTGTGGCATTATGTGATCTTCAAAGTTGAATAATTAGAACCAGGGAGATTGGAATGCAGCTGGAGGAAAAAGTGTCTGAAAACAAAAAGACGACCATGGGTTAAGTTAGCACGAGCCCTGAGACAAAAACTAAAGCTGCCCTGTCTGTTCGGCTCAGCAAAATACATGATCAGATACAGCTATTTTCAGACAAACAAGCTTGAAAATCATAGCATAATTACTTTTGCATGTAAAACATGAAGGATTATCCTTCTTTTGATCAAAGAAGACAGTAATATTGATAACATTACTGTTAGAGTTCAATACAAAAAGCCCCCTTTTTCCCCAGAAGAAACCCAGGCCTCACTAATGACATTCGTGCTCACAAAGGCATTCATATTGAGTGAAGAAAACCCTCAGCTTTACTGGCATCCTCATCTGGACGCTTCGCCCTGTTTTTTGGTTCCCCCTGACAACACACAGCTCTCCCCCTCTAAAAAATAAAAACAGGAGGCCTGAAATTTGTGGTACAGTTCAGTCCACAGAAGAAACTTTCAAATGCATTATCCTTGAACCTTGACTACCTACGGTGAACTTAAAAACAAAAGCTACAGGAAACTCTGAGGCTCTTTAAAAATATGCATGTCAACTAAATAAAACAATTTTTGCTGAAATGCTATTGTAAGGGCTTCTATGTTATCAGATCAAATAAATGAATTGATTTAGTCGAGTCCAACTTGACATTTGCTGTAACAGCAGAAAGATTGATCTCTGTTGCAGTGCATCACCTCCTCTGTAGGCCTCAGTGTGGAATCATCCTAGCAACAGCGTTGGCCAATAGTAGGCTGGCAGGAGTCTTAACTTGGAGCCAATAGGAGCCCAGTTCCAGATGTCAGTGTGTCTGTGAGTGAGTGTGTATGTATGTCACTATATGTGTGTGGGAAAGCAATAGAGAGCTACAGCTCAGCCTAATGTGCACCCCCTGCCCATTCAAACACAGTAATGTTTTCCTGTCCAGCTGGTACGCCGTTTGTCCCCGTTCAATGAGCCCTTTCCTTACATAATCCAACAAAGCAGAATTGTTGCTCTGATGGCAGGGGTCTCTTTCAGTGACTGAATAATAAGAACAGACACAAAAGATAAATCCACTTCACACCCAGATTTTTTTATTTTTTTACTTCAATACCACAAAAAGGATTTGTCACCATCCCTCATTCCCTTCCTCCATTGTGTTGTTCATGCCTATGAGGCAAAAGTGTGACAGTCAGCCAGTCCCTCCGGAGATATCCCAGCAGACTACAGGGAGATAACACAGACACGGTGCGTCTGCTAGCGCCTACACTCGTCTCCCCCATCACTGCTCACCACCCTCCGCCTCATAGCGCTTGACGGGTCGGAACCAGCCGCTGTACTTTTATCTTCCACTGAGGGAGACTTTTGTTTGGAGAAAAAGCCTGACTGCAGTGGTTTAGCCTAAAGGAAAGCGCAGTGCATGCTCGGACCTCTGGGCATGATGATCAAATTAAGAGAGGCTTACCTGGTAAGGGTGTACTCCCTGAGTCCTGAGTGCAGGTTCATGGCAGAAAATGTACCTATACATCCCCTCAACCGCTTGTCTCTGCCTATTTTCCATGTGACGAACAGCGGGCTGAAATAGAAAGAAGGGAAGACAATGTTGGGACCTTTAGAGTTTAACACATTAGAACATCGTGTTAAAACTAGGTCTACCCTCTTGTATGTTTATTTGAAGATTCAGGACCCACTTAGGGTTGAGAAAAACAATTGAGGCAATATTTACATTGATTTCTCACATTCCTAGGGGTGATATTGGACACCGACAAAGGGTTTTTCTCACCTACATTTCACTGACACATATTGATTGACAATGTGTAGCGAGTACTAAAAATAAGATGGCTACATTCTGTTATATACTGAGCAAAAATAAACGCAACATGGAACAAATCCAAAGATTTTACTGAGTTACAGTTAATTTTAGGAAATCGGTCAATTGAAATAAATGTATTAGGCCGAAATCTATGGCTTTCACCTGACCGGCAATACAAATATGCATCTGTTGGTCACAGATACACTATACATACAAAAGTATATGGACACCCCTTCAAATTAGTGGATTCAGCTTTTTCAGCCACACCCGAGCACACCGCCATGCAATCTCCATAGACAAACACTGGCAGTAGAATGGCCTTACTGAAGAGCTCAGTGGCTTTCAACGTGGCAATGTCATAGGATGCCACCTCCTTTACAAGTCAGTTCAAATGTCTGCCCTGCTAGAGCTGCCCGGTCAATTGTATGTGCTGTTATTGTGAAGTGGAAATGTCTAGGAGCAACAACAGCTCAGCCGCAAAGTGGTAGTCCACACAAGCTCAGAGAACAGGACCACCGAGTGCTGAAGTGTGTAAAAATCATTTGTCCTCGGTTGCAACACTCACTACCAAGTTCCAAACTACCTCTGGAAGCAAAGTCTGCACAAGAACTGTTCGTCGGGAGCTTCATGAACTGGGTTTCTATGGCCTATTTCTAATTGCCTCATGCAGCATGACACATCTCCTCTACATAGAGTTGATCAGGCTGTTGATTGCGGCCTGTGGAATGTTAATGTTGTCCCACTCCTCTTCAATGGCTGTGCGAAGTTCCTGGATATTTGCAGGAACTGGAACACGCTGTTGTACACGTCGATCCAGAGCATCCTAAAAATGCGCAATGGGTGTCATGTCTGGTGAGTTTGCAGGCCATGGAAGAACTGGGATATTTTCAGCTTCCAGGAATTATATACAGATCCTTGCGACATGGGGCGGTGCATTATCCTGCTTAAACATGAGGTCATGGTGGTGGATGAATGGCGGGACAATGGGCCTTGGGATCTCGTTACAATATCTCTGTGCATTCAAATTGCTAAAGATGAAATGCAATTGTGTTTGTTTTTCCGTAGCTAATGCCTGTCCACACCATAACCCCATCGCCACCATGGAGCACTGTGTTCACAATGTTGACATCAGCAAACCACTAGCCATACACGTGGTCTGCGTTTGAGGCCGGTTGGACGTACTGCCAAATTCTCTAAAATGACGGAGGCGGCTTATGGTAAAGAAATTAACATTCAATTCTCGGGAAACAGCTCTGGTGTACATTCCTTTGCTGTCCGCATGCCAATTGCGTGCTCCCTCAACTTGCGACATCTGTGGCATTGTGTTGTGTGACAAAACGGCACATTTTAGAGTGGACTTTTATTGTCCCCAGCGCACGGTGCACCTGTCTAATGACCATGCTGTTTCATCAGCTTCTTGATATGCCACACCTTTCAGGTGGATGGATTCTCTTGGCAAAGGAAAAATGCTCACTAACAGGGATATAAACACATTTGTGTACCACATTTTTGAGGAATAAGCTTTTTGTGTGTATGTGACACCTCTGGGGTCTTTTATTTCAGCTCATGAAACATGGTACCAACACGTGTTGTATTTCATTTTTCTTCAGTGTATTTTGCTGTTAGAGAGATCATCTCTGTTTTACATTCAGGTGTTCTCTGAATAAAGTAAAATATACAATTTTCCTTCAAAGCAGCTCTGTGGCTGTGAAAACCTGTCCAGTTTACTCTGTCCTCTAATTACGCCCATTTGGACGTAGTCAGCACCACATTGAGCTCGACTGCCCATTGGGAGACTAAATCCATTTGAGAGACAGACAGACAGACGAAGGCAGAAGTCAGTAACATTTCCTTACACCAACCGATATACTACTTTGCCTTCTCTGTAAAACTGATCGCCTTGTCATGGTTACTCTCTTGCCAACAAAACACATGTTTAAAACACCGACACAAGATCCTCATATGCAGGAAATATTGCAGCTTAGGGTGTCCAACTAATCCACTAAAAGCCTGGCAGTCACTCCACCCCTTTGCCCTAAAATCACGAGACCTTTTCTCAATAACCCCCAGGATTACTATCGCTAGCTAAGTATATATACACACACAGCATATCAAAATGTATATATAGCACAACACAAAAGGCAGATCCTTGCCTAGGTTAATACACTTTGTTAGTACAGACATCACTAAGTCACAATGTGGGCAGATAAGGAAGACGATGAAAGTGTTTCAGCCTCATTCACATCTAAGCAGATGCCTATTTATACTCAGCTCTGAGCATAGACATCTCCAGTCTACAGTATCAACTTAGTTCTCCAGAAGATACAGCTGTTGAACAGAGAAACTCGTAGAGGTAGATATACATTTCATGATGACCATTGTAAAGAGAGGGCCATAAAAATGAAATAGGTGTTGATATTAAGAATAGTTCTTTGAGGTTCATGACTTCATGTACATTACCAGAAGTATGTGGACACCTGCTCGTCAAACATCTCATTCCAAAATCATGGGCATTAAAATGGAGTTGGTCCCCCCCCTTTACTGCTATAACAGCCTCCACTCTTATGGGAAGGCTTTCTACTAGATGTTGGAACACTGCTGAGGGGCTTGCTTTCATTTAGCCACAAGAGCAGGCCAGTCAAGTTATTCCACACTGATCTCAACAAACCATTTCTGTATGGGCCTTGCTTTGTGCACAGGGGCATTGTCGTTGGAACCACAGAATCGTCTAGAATGTATGCCGTAGCGTTAAGATTTCACTTCAATTGAACTAAGGGGCCTAGCCCGAACCATGAAAAACAACCCCAGACCATTATTCCTCTTCCACCAAACTTTACAGTTGGCACTATGCATTGGGGCAGGTAGCTTTTTCCTTGCATTTGCAAAACCCAGATTCGCCCGTTGGACTGCCAAATGGTGAAGCGTGATTTATCACTCCAGAGAACAAGAACAGATGATTTTTACGCACTACAAGCTTCAGCCCTCGTTGGTCCCGTTCTGTGAGCTTGTATGGCTTACCACTTCGCAGCTGAGCTGTTGTTGCTTCTACACTTTTCCACTTCACAATAACAGCCCTTACAGTTGATCGGGGAAGCTCTAGCAGGGCAGAAATTTGACAAACTGACTTGTTGGAATGGTGGCATCCTGTGATGGTTGCCACGTTGAAAGTCAGAGTCAGTAAGGCCATTCTACTGACAATGTATTGTCTATGGAGATTGCATGGCTATGTGCTCGATTTTAAACACCTGTCAGCAACTGGTGTGTCTGCAAAAGCTGAATCCACTAATTTGAAAGGGTGTCCACATACTTGTGTATATATAGTGTATATTTAAAAGCCAGGGCAATGCATGGGGGAGGGAGGAAAGATGGTCTTGGGAGATAAAATGATACAGAGTGAGGAAAGGAGCTGTTGCTTGCTAATCAACATTTTTATCAGCAAGATTTGTTTACAGGGAGGACTAGCTGTCGCCATTGGCGTCAGCTAACGGGGATCCGAATAATCAAAACTGAGGAGCAGCCAATCTACATTTAAATCCACTCCTCTCTGGACTGCACAGACAGCACTCGATAAGTGTCTGAAAAGAACAGAATGGTGGACAACCACTTCACAGTGACCTTCAGTCTGAAAGAAGACTGGAGATAGGTAGGAGAGAGAGAGACTGCACAACAGAAAAATCTGTCAGAGTGAGTGTGTGTGAGAGACGGATGCGTCGCATAAACATGCTTGAGAGAGGGGGAAACGAAAGACAGATTGATGTCAGTCGATCCTAATAAGAAGTGATCTCTGGAGAGGCAGACAGACAACTTTAGCTCTGATGTAATGGGATGAGTTCAGAGAGACAAGTTCCTCCAGACAGCCAGTCAGTGAGTCAGTCAGGCCAGCCTGCAGCTCCCTCAAGATGAATCGCTTTTAATCTGGCCGAGGAACCCCTTGGCAAAAAAGGTGAGCAGCAGCCTGAGAGAGGCCATGGTGTGAGCCAAATGGGAAAACAAAGGCAGAGGCAAGGACAGCCAACAAGAGCTTCAGTTGTTGCCCCAGGCACCACTCTGAGGGGTGAAAGAACACATTCATCAAGTCTTCCACTGGTCTGACAAAAGCAGGAGTTTAATTTCAAAACTGAAATTTTTTCAGTTAGAACATTTGTCTCAGATATTTTCCTGACAAGAATCCATGATGGGTCTCGTGAGTGAGCGGTCAGTTGGGCCTGCTAAGTAAACCTTCTTCTATGGTGTGTGTTCTGGAGGGATGGGTCGACAGAGTACATTTTTGACATGCAGCCAGGGTTGATGGGTTCAGTGTGATAAAAAAAAAGCCAGACTCATGCAAGTAAACATTGATTTCTATTAATAAACTGCTGATGAATCAAATAATACCATGAGGTCTAAGCAAATGAAAATCTGTCCAAAACCCCGTGGTGGATTGATGAAAATTGTTTTTAAAAAGGACAATAGGGCAGATATGAAAGGAAGACTGCGAAGTAGGCCTGTGTTTAATCAGCTAGAAACCAGAAAATCGTCTTCACTGTTCAGGCAGGTATCAACAGAGCAGCATGACGGTCTTTCTGTCCATTGAAGATGTACATTCAGATGCTGTAACACTATTCTCTGGACACCTATAAAAAAGGTGCTCATCGTGCTATTCAGGCTCCTTTTCCTCTCTCTCTCTACTCTCCCAGATGTCCCACTCGGTTCAGTGTGCCAATTCTGAACAGTAATCCCAGCCTGCCGGCCACATGCTAAAGGATAGTCCTATCGCATCACATGCCATACTGTGACCTTGGCGGTTCCACTCATCATCCATTCCCCACCCACAGCCAACGCTATCCTCACATACCATACCAACCCCCACCCCAACGGTTCTGTATGTCTGAAGAGTGAAGAGCAGACATCCTCAATGTTTTCAATTAAATGACATGTGTAAAAGGGTGATCCATCACTTCCCATTTGGTATTCATCCATTGCCAACTCGGGCACACAAACACATTGGGATGGAATCCAGTCGGAGAACCAACTTTCTGCACTGCAGAGGTCAAACTCTTAGGACACACCATGTCTCTGCGAAGTACATCAAACAAAGGATGCTTTTAAAAAGCTTTGTCAAGCATACTTAACTGTGCCCAGTTAGTCACTTGGTCTTAATTTAAAGCAGTAAGTCAAACAAAGGGAAAGTCTACACATTAGTTCAGATAAAACGTATTTATGTCATCACATCCTGTTTTAAGAGTTGCTTCAAAACGTTTGCTCTATACCAATCAGCCCGTGCCATTCCAAACAGTGGAAACAGTAGAAAAAGCTGCAGGGGCGTTTTCATGCGCATTGCTACATCTGGAGCCCAGTTCACACAGCCACCTTCACACTGCAGACCGACTACTAATCAGTCCTGATGACGTCAGTCCCACCCGTCACAATTGCACATTACAATCCCCGGGCCCAGTGCCAGCTTTCACACTGTGTGGGGGGGAGGCGACTACTCAGGAGATTCAATATTGTAGTATTGGCTAAGTACCTACCAAGTTGAGAAAATAGGTGTAAGTCACATGCATGGACATATTACACTATTACACTCCCTTGGCTACTAATGTATGGGTCACAAGTGGAGCTGGTGTTGTGGGCAGGAGTGTGTGCAGAGATCAGATGGGGGATGGGAGGGACTGGTGTCATATTCCTCACATCACTTCCTCAAGCAGAAACAACCAGGCCCAGTACATCTAACACATTTAAGTTGTCTAGAATAAATCAAGCTGGAGGCTTGAGGTACAAGGGTAAGTTTAACGTTCATTTAAGCCCCGGCAGAGCAGCTTTATTATACAACCATGGTTATGAGCCATGCCCAGAAGACAGCAATAACCCTCTTCCTCCTGGAGTTGATCCCGCCCACCTGATCATGTGAATCCTCCTGGTGGTAAACGCACTCGCCTGGGTGGATCAGACTACTCGCGTCTCCGTTCTGGACTTATGGGCTAACGCAAGTGGGGGTAAATTTGGAGAGGACCAGAGTGCAGTCTCAACAAAGCAAAAGCCCTTGCTATTCAATACAAAACATTAGCATAAAGATGTCAACTGCGTTAAAATAGATAGAAACAGTGGGGCTTTCAGTTCATTGTCTTCATAGATGGACAGAGATTGCAGAGAGCACTCTATATTAGTACCATACTAATGTCAGAACCGAGTAGAGGGGCTGGAACCGTGTGTATTCTGTTGCCTCCTGCAAACAACCATCTCTGGGTGATCAATTCCCCATTTAAGAATATATAACCTTAAAAAAATATGAATGTATGAGATGCCTTCTACTGAAGTAAAACACCCCAGCATGCACCGAGTGGACAGAACATTAGGAACACCTTCCTGATATTGAGTTCCACCCCCCTTTGCCCCCAGTACAGCGACACAGATTCTACAAGTTGTTTAAAGCGTTCCACTGGGATGCTGGCCAATGTCGACTCCCATGCTTCCAACAGTTCGCTGGATGTCCTTTGGGTGGTGGACCATTTTTGATACAAACGGGAAACTGTTGCGCGTGAAAAACCCAGCTGCGTTGTCGTTCTTGACACAAACTGGTATGCCTGCACCTACTACCATAGCCCGTTCAAAGTTAATTTAAATCTTTTGTCTTGCCCAACTACCCTCTGAATGGAACACATACACAATCCATGTCTCAATTGTCTCAAGGCTTGAACATCCTTCTTTAACCCGTCTCCTCCCCTTCATCTACACTGATTTGATGTGGATTTAACAAGTGACACCAATAAAGGATCATAGCATTCACCTGGTCA
Organism: Oncorhynchus tshawytscha; assembly: GCF_018296145.1. Taxonomy (NCBI): domain Eukaryota; kingdom Metazoa; phylum Chordata; class Actinopteri; order Salmoniformes; family Salmonidae; genus Oncorhynchus; species Oncorhynchus tshawytscha. The sequence continues at coordinate 9,481,718 of NC_056458.1, read as the reverse complement.
GTCTGTCATGGAAAGAACAGTTCCTAATGCTATATACTCAAGTGGATTTTTGTTCGGGTTTTGTTTAGTCTTTCCAGAACAGTGGAACTGGATATAAAATAATCATTTCACGGGGGAATTTCCCTTTGAAGGAAAATACAATAAAAAGCTGGGTTTCCAACCTCCTCCAACCCCAACCATCTACCACTCCATGCTTGGATTTTCAGTCCCATTTCCTGACATCAGGCAGAACTTTCCTTTGACCTCAAAATCCAGAGACAGTGGGCATCCGACAGATCAACGGATTACAGTGCATTATCCCCATGGCCCTGAGCATTAGCTGCTTCATGTCACACTCAAAGAACATACTGATTCAGACTATTCTTCATCGTGCTTGGGTGAATACAGAGTATGACAACATACACAAGATGTTGGTTATAGCATTACACACGAGCTGAAAACTGGACTTCAGAATCAAGGGAAAATACCCTTCAATTCAATAGATTCAATAATTCAATAATTCCCTTCAATTCAATAATTCAATAGCAACCTGGATACTCTCACTAATATGTATGTATGTATGCATGTATGCATGTATGCATGTATGCATGTATGCATGTATGTATGTATGTATGTATGTATGTATGTATGTATGTATGTATGTATGTATACACACACACACACACACACACACACATTAGACCTCTCAATATATCCCTGTGCTTGTAAACTGAGAAATGGGATCACGTGTCCAACTGTCAACCAATTGCTCTACTCCTCGATCCAACATGACAAAAATGACATATACTTTCATGTGATCCGGCGTATGCATGTGTGAGAGGGAGAGGAGAGATAAATATGTTCTATGCACTCTTTCCCTTGCATATCTATAGAAACGCCAGGCAATTTCCAAAAGGAATGATGATAAAAGGTGGGATGCAGAAACCTGTATCTACAGTGCATTTGGAAAGTATTGTGTGTAGAGTGATAAGGAAAAACAATGTAATACATTTTCGAATAAGGCTGTAACGTAACAAAATGTGGGGAAAGTCCAGGGGTCTGAATACTTTCTGAAGGCAGTGTAGGCGCACAGCATTTTTTTTTTTAAATATGTAAAAAAGACTTGACGCATAACAATGTTTTGAGCTGCATGTTGATGTCTGGATGTTCTATAAAGAAAACAATGTTGAAATAAATGGCATCGATAGTTTGTCTCCAGGTCTCCCATTTATGAAGTTTCAAACATCTAGAAATGCATAGGATACTTTCAAATGACGGAACAGCAGCGCTAATATTCTAGTTAACAGAGTCTAGACAGAATCACTGTGAAATGTATGTGGTAGCAACAATGCTGCAATGCATCAATGATTTGGGGGACATTTGGGGTTTTGTTCGAAAGCTGTCAAACCCGTTTTTTGACTAGCAGGACATATAAGAAACAATATGTCACAAGATACAAAATTATCACAGTGACTAAGGTTTTATTTGGGATGGTGATGCGACCACAATATTCTATCCTTTATTCATATATTACCATAACAGAATGTATTCATCCCAACACATTTAAACTGCAAAAAGGCAGCTCAGACATATTTGGTTTGAAAATTACTTATCTGCTAAAATATGGTCTTGCACACTAGTATGCAGAGAATAATTCTGAGTTATCTGTTATGGCCAATTACCATTTTAACAGCCTTAGAGGAGAAAATTACATTCACATCGCAATAAAAATAGCATCTCAATGTTTACTGTGAGCAAGGCCACCATGACAACAGCCCCCTAAAGCCACACTGGCTATTAGGTTGGCAGTAATTGATGACAATAGAAGGGAAAGGGGATACCTAAATCAGTGTAACGACTAAATACATTCAACCAAAACGTGTCTTCCGCATTTAACCCAACCCCTCAAATCAGAGAGATGATGCCTTAAATCGACATCATCAGCGCCTGGGGAGAAATTGTTGCTGGGCGTCGACGTCCTTGCTCAGGGCAGAAAGGAAGATTTTTCCACCTTTCCAGCACGGGTATTCCAACCAGCGACCTTTCGGTTACTGGCCAAACGCTCTTAACTGCTAGGCTACCTTCCGCCCCAATAACGTAGGCCTAAGTGTGTAGGCTAAACTGGGGCCAGGAACACCAAGGGTCCCCACACCACAAAAAAAATATGTTTGAGCACCAAACCTGTAATTTCGAAATGTTGTTGTGCATCAGCAATTCTCCTCTTGTTATGTCAGTCACTCAGTTATCCCATATCAGCTAACATTTTATAGATGACTAGGTAAGTTAGTCTAGCCAGCGATCTAAACCTTGTAGTAATCATGGCTGAATTACTGACCGAGCACCCAAGGCCTAGAGGCCCTGACCTCCAGGGGCCCCCATTGTATTTGTTCGTCACTCACTCAGATGGCATAAGTCATGGAAAAATATGGCATTAGAAATATTTTGTCTTCCAAGTCAGTAATTGAGAAAGTATCACCAAGTAAAAAGGTTGGTTGAAAATTCTCTGCTCTGGCTTATCGGCCAGCTGGAACAATAATAATGTTCTGACTAGGCAGTATTTTTAAATAGCTAGCCTACCTTATGCCTTGAGTTTAGGACAACTGTATTGCACTATCATAACCCAAAACAAAGGTTGTAGGCTATTAATCCATTGATTGTGTTATGTCTTTGTAAACAAGCAATGTACAGTATTGATAAAATGTATAAAAAACATTTTATCAACACAATAAAAAATAACAAATTGCAATACACATCCTATCGGCACCTAGGTATTGTGATATCTTGAGGTCCCTGGCAATTCCCAGCCCTAGTGCATGCACGTGGTTCACATTTTCTATGAGTTTTGAATAAAATCTCTGGGGTTGCCAAATCTACCTACAGTTAATTTGTACTTTGAGGTTTTAACTTAAAACATATGTGGAAAAAGACCTTTTAGAAAATAATTATGTTTTGCGTGAGAGTACAACAGCTTGCTCCAGGGTTCAGTGTCAGCAGTTTCACAAATAAAGTAACGGTATGCCCAATCTAACAAAATAAAACATCTGTTGGCATGAGTTACTGGCTTGGTTACTCGCTTTAAGCAAACTACCACAGCTAGTGTCCAGTTGAACTAGCTAGCAAGCCAATTTCTTAAAGCGGAAATCTGCAGTTTAAACGATGACAAACCAACCATACTCCCCGCCCGTTTCGTTTAACCCAATGAGTCCCACCGCAAAGTGTTGGAATTCTAACCCCTTTTAAACATTGTGTGTTTAAGCTAGACTTATGGGTAACATTGGATTAGTCAATTTCGTCTGCATCCATAGATACCAACCATTAGCCTGTGTGATTAACAGGGGCTGAGCTAGAGCTGTGTTAGTGAGAAAAGGGCAGATCCCGAAAGGGGCCCTGTGCTGGGTCTTTTTACAAAAACGGCTGTAAAGTTCAAATGATTTGAACTATAAACTATTAAAAGCAGAGACTGCCACAAACACGCAAATGTTTTGCTCTACGAGCTACACAACAGTCGTTAGAAGGTTAGGGGTTATTCTACATAGAAGATCAAAGGAAATCACAGGAAAAAGTGCTATTGTCTCAGAGCAATACGTATGAGACCTCCTAAGCCTGCGTTAAATATCGAAAATAAGGTTTGAGGTTATTACAAAACCCTATTCATTCGCCATTCATTTATGCCATTAGGGATGGCTGTACAAACCAGAGGTAACTCATTTCCGGGTTTTATAACTGCAAGCTGGGGAGCTCTATAAACCAACATAGTTGCTGTCGCAAACTCCACACAGTTGTCACCGACTAGTTTTATATTCATGTCCCTGTGAACAAACAATTTATGTACATACAGCATTCTTATAAATACATTTTTATCAGGTTTTCGGGAACATCTTTTTTGATTGACATTTCTCACTAAAACTCATGAATGCAACTGTTTGTGTGTTATACTTGTTGTCCTGAAGGAAGAAAAATGTAAAACATGGGCTGGACATAGAGATAAATGAAAATCAAATATTTGCTGGGGTCTCGGGACTGATAGGGTTAATAAAAGATGAGGGATGGGGCTGGAGAAATATAACCACTCAAATTCATAGACAGCAATTGATAAAAGGTCTGACCATCAATGATAACACATTTATAGGTTTAACCATGTTTTGTGGCCATACAGTGTTAGTTTAGATTGACTTTGTTTACAAACATTGCCGTAAAACAACTTATATTTTGGGTTCTGGTGAGGTATGACAGTTGAACTAAGCTCATACGGCATTTCTAAGTTATATTCTTCAGGAATCAATGGGTACATAATTATTTTATTAGTCCAAAAATGTACAAAGCAACTGCTGATGGCCCCTTTAACGTTTCCCTGGCTGAGGTGTGCTAGCTGGCTAACCTGAATGCTGGCTACTCAACTCAGACAGCGGCAACTAGCGCGCTAGCCATATAGCTACAAGTTCGCTATCAACGTTCCAGAGCTCCATGTTAGATGACGGAAAAGAATCTAGCAGCTTCATTTTCAAAAAAATAGATAAAGTGACAAACACACCACGCGCTGCGTGGGGTTTTCCAAACTTTCTCAACTGGGAAGTTGCAACGTTCGCCCTTCCTGTCTACCAAGCTAACTTATCCATTAATGCTAACTAGCTACTTTTTTTTTCTTTGTTGAGCTAGCTAGCAGACGTTAGCTAGCATCCATGAGCACCACACCACCTAGTGAAAATAATATATTGCTGCTGCTACTTGGATAAGTTAACTTCCCAACGTTGCATAATTCAAAAAACAGACTGTGTTATTAAACTGCCACATTGTAATTGTTTCGTTATCGGATGTAACTGGCTGGCTAGCTAAGAACATTAGATACACTACTAGCTATCTTAACTAGACAGTCGATGATAATGTTCACAATAGCACACCGGTAGTTAACTACCAAGCTAGCTGGCTAACAACATAATAATATAACTTACTAGGGATCGTTTGTAAACCTGGGTGTTCGGGGAGGTTGGTATCCATACAGGTGGCAATAAAGCACGTCGAAACAGAAGCAGCACATCTCCGCTGAAACAACCATCTTCCTGCCTCCACTTCCCGAACCACATCCCGGGCTAAGATTCGGGGAGATGCCAGTTGAGTTGTAGCCTCCTGGGGCTGGGGACAATGCGTTGGTGCTACTACTACTACCCCCAGGACCCCCCAGGCCGTTCACTCGATTCATGTTCCCTGCCACCACAGTCGAGGAGGAACCAATCCCCAAGTCCGAGCCACAATGTCCGGTCCCTACCACCCCGTTACCCGCCCCCACCCCGCCAGGACCCCCCGACCCGGGGGATCCCGACAGCTTCTGCTTCTTCACCCCGCAGCACCCAGCCGCCATCTTGGAACAATCTGCACCGACACACCGCTTCCGACCCATCACCGTCAACGCGGGAGGGGTGGGTGGAAACGCGGACCAGACGTAAAAATCCCACTGCGTTAATACGTACGATGGACAATGCCCCACTTTCCCTTTTTTGTCGGGCGACGTTATATTCGATAAAAAGAGACCGCAATGTCACCCTAACTCTGCCTTTAAAAAAATACGTGCCTTACGCAAAATCCTTAAGTGTTTTCTTTTAGAAGACAGCACTGGACCACTTTAAATGTTTCGATTGATCTCAGATAGTGTCCAAAATACAGGCCTCTTCTTCGGAACACGATAACCACCGAAGTGATTTCACAAAGCAATCTTTCTCTCGAATGATACAGGAACTAATTCACTAGCTACCCAACAGAGAGACCACAGACTTTGATACAGTTAGCTAGCTAATTAGCTAGTTAACTAGACAGCCAGTAGCCAGATGTGGAGCTGTGACAGCTACTGACTGCACTGCACCCCCAGCAGCACAGAGAATCCTTTTTGTGTGGGAGTCGGGAGCTTGAGTACGCAGGACCCATACGCTTTAGCACGAATAGTACATTACGCTTCGCACCATGTAGCTTAACATTGCACCAGATGTTTACTTTCATCCGAACTTCTTGCTAGACAACTGACCCAATGTGTTGCAGCTCCAAACGTCAAGTCGACGCAAAGTAAAATGGCATTTGGCTATGCAGTTTGATCCATCATCAGACAGCGTCAGCGCTGACCAAGTCATTTCAACAAACCAGCTGATCAGTTTGCACCTGTATTTTGTGTCAGTTCTCGGACAGTTTCAAAAATCTTATTTAAACCCCAGCGTCATATCAGCGCTGAAAGTTAGCTGTAGATTTGTTTTGGACCTTGTCATCCGTTGAATGTAATACATTTTGATAGAGCAGCATTCTATTCCAACTCTGAAATCCTCCGGGTTTGGTTACTCTAGCTCTTCACAGCGGCTACCATTAGCCTGATAGCCTCTGTGATGTTCGGGAGGGGGGAAATGTGATCATCTGTCGTCACTGATATTCACAGCGATAGAACACGGGTTAGTAATAAATATCTTTCGTATTCTCAACGCCGAAATAAGATCCAGGAAATGTTTTGAAATGGTTTCCTACGCATAATGCGTATAGTCTCACAGTATCTTCTGTCTGTCAAATCTGAATTCTTGCTGCGAATTACGCAAAGAAAATTGCTGCGTGTGCTATCCACCTCAGCTTCTAATCAGCTCGGCCTCAACCGCGTCAGGATAAATATTTTACAATTTATGCTTCTTTAGACAATTTGTATCCATCTTCTCTCAGAGAAAGAAAACATGCATCCCTTTAAATAAATTTCGTTGTAGTCGGATAATGTGCTGTCAGCCCTTCTTGCCTGCCATGAAGTCACATCAGCTGCAGTTAATGTCTCTGCTACTCCAGAATCGACTTGCCACGCCAGGGATTTTGGAATAGCAGACTTGGAAAATGGATTCGATTGCTCTCACAATACCATATCAAAATGGGAAACACTCTTTTCATGCCACTTCGATATCGAAGTGTCTTTTTAGTAGAGGGTTCGGAGAACTTACGCAGCAGGTTAGAATAATTAACGTGGCAGGTTGGATAGTAGACTGAGGTTAAGGTTAGGAAAAGGTTAGGTTTAGCGAAAATTATGTCAGTGCCTCTTTATTACATTGGTGTTATAGGCAGGTACAGTGTGATACTTAGTGTAACGTAAGGTGGTACATAGACATACCTGCCTGGTTTTAGGCTATAAAGCGTTACAGTTGTGCCGAAAATCATACTTTCGCTCTGCCAGTTGTTGGGGTTGCAGCACAGCAGCAGGTGTGAACTAGTTATCTAATGAGTTCTAGCCCGTCAGTCGTGTTGTTGTTGTTACGAACGAGAGTTTGCGGGACAGGGACGGATCAGCTTTATATTGGGAAAGTGTCCTTATAATTTACCCAACAGATGACAACAGTAAGATCACAACACCCAAGACCCCTTCTATCATAGTGTAAGTGAGAGTGATATCAAAGTCAGACATGCTTGCCCTAAAAGTGTAGGTTACATCACTGCAGATGGCTAGCTGCTTGAGTCAGTCCTTAAAATGGAGGATGACTGAGGTTTCTCAGCGCTCAGCAGATAAAGACACAGCAGGTTTGGAGAGAACACATGCAGTGCCCTCTAAACTGCTAGGCTGAATTAATTAACATCAGCTTGAAGCCCCCAATTATTTTGCACTGTACTGCCCATCTTCATTTGAACTACTGTATATTGCAAATGGTTATTTGCGAGAGCAGCAAACTATACTTGCTACAATGAGCTGGCCACCCCTTGGTCCCAGAACAAATCATTGATTGAGAAGTTAATGGTATTTTTGGAAGTTTGTCTCATCTGTAGTCAGGTTAGAATCCTGATATGACAGGGTGATAGCCCAATGAAATGTTTCTACATGCACAAGTGTTAAATTAGCAAGATGATTGGAGTAGAATTGTACTCAATGAAGTATACACTGAGTTTACAAAACATGTCATTCCATGACAGACTGACCAGGTGAATCCATGTGAACGCTATGATCCCTTCTTGATGTAATTTTTAAATCTACTTCAATCAGTGGCGATGAAGGGGAGGAGACAGGTTAAAGAAGGATTTTAAGTCTTGATACAATTGAGACATGGATTGTGTGTGGTTCATTCAGAGCGTGAATGGGCGAGACAAAATATTGAAGTGCCTTTGAACGGGTTAGGCACACCGGTTTGTGTCAAGTACTGCAAAGCTGCTGGGTTTCACACCCGACAGTTTCCCGTCTGTATCAAGAATGGTCCACCACCCAAAGAACATCTAAAAGGGGGGAGGCTTGCAATCCGAAGAACACCATCCCAAACGTGAAGCACGGGGTGGTAGCGTCATGTTGTGGGGGGTGCTTTGCTGCAGGAGGGACTGGTGCACTTCAAAATAAATGGCATCATGAGGTAAATTACATGGATATATTGAAGCAACATCTCCAGACATCAGTCAGGAAGTTAAAGTTTGGTCGCAAATGGACAATGGCCCCAAGCATACTTCTAAAGTTGTTGCAAAATGGCTTAAGGACAACAAAGTCAAGGTATTGGAGTGGCCATCACAAAGCCCTACAAAACCTCAATCCCATAGAAAAGTTGTGGGCAGAACTAAAAGTGTGTGCGAGCAAGGAGGCCTACAAACCCCACTCAGTTACACTAGCTGTCAGGAGGATGGGCCAAAACTCACCCAATTTATTGTGGGAGGCTAGTGGAAGGCTACCCGAAACATTTGACCCAAGTTAAACAACTTAAAAGGCAATGCTACCAAGTACTAGTTGAGTGTGTAAACTTCTGACCCACTGGGAATGTGATGAAATAAATGAAAGCTGAAATAATTCTCTGCTATTATTCTGACATTTCACATTCTGAAAATAAAGTGATGAGCCTAACTGACCTAAAACAAGGGATTTTTACTTGGATTAAATGTCAGGAATTGTGAAAAACTGAATTTAAATGTATTTTTAAAGTGTATGTAAACTTCCAACTTCAACTGTATATACACATTTGGAAGGTTAACCCTCGCCCCATTCTGACATCCTGAGCAGGTTTTCATCAAGGATCTCTCTGTACTTTGCTTCGTTCATCTTTCTCTCGATCCTGCCACTGAAAAACATCCCCACAGCATGATGCCACCACCATGCTTTACCGTGCAAGGTTTCCTCCAGATGTGACACTTGGCATTCAGGCCAAATAGTTTAATCTTGGTTTCATCAGACCAGAGAATCTTGTTTCTCATGGTGGTAGAATCTTTAGGTGCCTTTTGCCAAACACCAAGCGGGCTGACATAGGTCTTTTACTGAAGAGTGGCTTCGGTCTGGTAACTCTACCATAAAGGCCTGATTGGTGAAGTGCTGCAGAGATGGGAGAACCTTCCAGAAGGACAACCATCTCCAAAGAGGAACTCTGGAGCTTTGTCAGAGTAACCATCGGGATCTTGGTCACTAACCTGACTAAGGTCCTTCTCCCCCGATTCCTCAGTTTGGACGGGCGGCCAGCTCTAGGAAATTTTGGTGTTTCCAAACTTCTTCCATTTAAGAATGATAGAGGCCATTGTTCTTGAGGACCTTCAATGCTGCATACATTTTTTTTGTACCCTTCCCCAAAGTCCTGTCTTGGAGCTCTACGGACAATTCCTTCGACCTTAAGGCTTGGTTTTTGCTGACATGCACTGTCAACTGTGGGTCCTTATATAGACAGGTGTGCTCCTTTCCAAATCTTGTCCAGTCAATTTAATTTACCACAGGTGGACTCCAATCAAGTTGCAGCAACATCTCAAGGATGTTCAATGGAAACAGGATGCACCTGAACTCAATTTCGAGTCAAAGGTACTTAAGTAAATATAGTATGTTATTTTGAATACATTTGCAAACTTTTCTAATAACCTGTTTTTGCTTTGTCATTATGGGGTATTGTCGATTTGAGGATTAAAAAATATATACATTTTAGAATAAGGCTGTAATGTAACAAAATATGGAAAAAGTCAAGGGGTCTGAATATTTTCCAAAGGCACCTTATATTGTCCCATAAAATAATCTGTACTACACCTAGAATTTCTTCCCTATGTGGAAGATAGGTGAATTGCAACAGTACTAGGCTGCATTCAAAACAAAATTTCCCCCATATATAAATTAATTTGGTGACCCAGATTTTGAATAACACTGATTTAGAGGGTGGCCAAAATTGTCCATCTCTCAGATATTGATTCAATGTGACACATGTCATCACGAAAAACAATGATTTTCCCAGGAGACATAGGTTCAACATTTTTAGGTATTTAAACAGTTAAAATTATTCTCCTGTAGGCATTGTCGGTCTCTTGCATGCAGTTGAAAAGGCAGCATTCTCCACATTCCAGGAAGGTACATGTGATTCTCTGGTGCCTGCCTGAGGCATCTTTTAACAGTTAGACAGCTGCACAGAGGTAGTTTGACAAACACCAGATTGTGAATGTGTCAGATAGCATTCAGATTTCATGTGTTGTCCTCAAATTGGAAAGATGATTACCTGATAGTAAACAATTATTTGTTCTGCATTACTTGTCATACATTATACTTGTAGAAGTGTAGATAAAGTAAGCTGTTGATTATAGAAATTACTTCCAATAACATTACAATATGCACTTGTGATCTATGCAACAGGCTCAAATATGGTTGTAATGGTGAACATTACTAAAATTAAAAGGGTAAGACAAGGCAGCAAGAAATGTTAGCTGACTAGATTCTGTCTAGGAAATGTAAGCAACAGGCCTCCAGGTACTCTTAATTTGCAACTAATTTCCCCCATTAGGCATATGCCCCCACAGATGAGTCATACTGCTAATCTCTTCAAAGGCAGAGGGGCACGGTCCTCAATAACAATAGAGACCCATACAGTCGGGTTCATTAGATTCTAATTCCCCCCCCCCCACACCTGACTAAATTAAAACGTTTTACTCATCAACATGTAGGCTACAACATGTACATATCTGGCGAGCTCTGGCAGCATTTACACATGCTGCCCCATTATGGGCAAAACAGCTGTTCTGATTGGTGTGAAGACCAATTATTGGAAAAAGATCAGAATTTGGGCTGCCTGTGTAAACGCAGCCTCAGAGGCACCCTGTCAACCAATTCAGACTTAGTGTGACAACTATCTCCATATTTCAATTGAGCTCCATTAATACTGATGTGTATACAAAACAGGATAAAATAGCATGTATGAAAATATTTAGATCACAATTCAAGCATGCTCGGCAGTTAGATGGACACTACCAACCAATAGTATCCAAAGTACACCGTCTGATGCTAAATTATGTGCCTCAGCAGTTCGCACTGTTGGCAACCTTCAGTAGAGGAATGCCTTCCTGCCATTTCCAGATAAATCCAATGGTTGACTGGCTGCACAGCCTCATCGCCATTCATATATTCAGGTCAGGGAAGTAATCACACCTGAACTTAGAACTCGTTAGAATTTTCTGCAAACACTGACTGCATAATAAAATCACCTCTCCCTCATTCACTCAACCAAGAGCCATGTACAGATGCAACACAAACCTCAATATAAATTGCCTTCGGTCACCTATCAGATAGAACAGATGGCTAGGTAGGCATAAACAGTCAAATAACACACTGCAATATTGGATGACCAGAAAGAAACTAAATGCAAAATACAGCCAAATAAAATGTAAGAGTATTTGAGCTGTGTATAACCAGGGCAGTTATTTTTGTTGTTGCTTTAAAATGTTTCCAGACCTCGATCATCCAAATCACCCTGGGCCATTATCTATTTCAGCGTAAGGTATTTGGTTTTAAAGTGCTCTCAGACGCCATTTTGAATTTGGACCAAAGCTGCCCCTCTATAAAACCACATTGCTTTGACTGAGTCTTAAAATGGCAGCAGTTCAGAGTAGATGTCATGTTGACTATAGCATTAAAAAGGTTGGGAGCTGAGTGAAAACACTGCAATAGTCTTCAAATGGGAACGCTAACGACAATATTACAACGCTGATCCAGAATTCTTCATACTGAAAGGGTGATAATTGGATTGGACAGATGTTTTTTTTGTTAGACAACTGATTAAAGAATGAGATTTATTAACTATAGGACAAATAATCATGAATTATTCATTTATTATGGATAACAATAAAAATGAGTATTAAAAAATTATCAATTTCTATTGATAGAAAATCCATTACATACAACCTATTAAACATTTACATTTCAAGTGACAAAATAATTCCCTTGTATGATCAACATCAAAATAAATCAGCTTGTTAGTGCATTTCAGCCCTCATAATTAAGACATTTAAGTCAGTTCAGAGTAAGTGAATTTTCCAATGCCCTCAGATTCAAAACAGATAAAAGAGTGATGTCTAATTTAGAATCAATTGCTACACTTTATTACAAGGAACGTAGGAGTGGACATTTAAGACATTGAAAAAAAAAAAGAATAACAAAACACTAACAAAAACAGATGAAAGGACTATCCTATAACAGGGGCTAAGTCCTTGCGTGATTTTGATTTGTCTATACTAGCTTCCTTTGCCCACCTCAATCAAGACTCTTCCCTGATGGGCGTACATCCAGAGAAAAAGCTGTTCTGGAAGCTAGTAAGGCCTCGTTTCTTCTTCTTCAAGAAGCTGGCTGTGTTCCTCTCTTCTTCATCATCATCATCTTCTTCTTCCTCCTCCTCTTCAGCAGAAACAGAGACAGTCTTCCTCACAAGCTATAAGAATAAAGCAAGGAAAAATATATTTTCAGCACTTTAAATAAGGACATGATCTGAAATACCCAATATCCACTTTAGGTGCAGCTCAGTGTAAAATAATATCACCACACCAGATTCATTACCAACTCAACCATAACACTACCCAAGGCACCTTGACCCTTAAACAGTACCCTTCTGGAAGAGAGTGTGATGAGTCTGTTGAGGGTATGATGTTACAACCATTGAGCCCATTGTTGATGGTATAGAGCAGCCTACCTTGGTGGGAGTGGCACAGGGTGGTTTAAAGAACGTGGTATCCCCAGAGCTAATGGCTGTGGGGTCTTGAAGAATAGAAACCGAATCTTTGGACCCATCATCTGTGACTTCGCTAGAGTCCTGCTTTTAGGAAGAGAGGGAAATGATTATGAAAAATATATGCACAAACAATGATACATTCTATTCAATGTAGGGAGCCTATGTAGAATACAACATAGGGTATTTTTGAACTTACTGTACTGGACCTCTGGTTGCCGATGTTACGACACTTCTCATGGTCACATTTGCAGTTTTCCCCACAGGTCAACTTTCCCTTACGGCACCGGCACAGCTTGTTGCCACAGCGACCCTTACAGGCACACTTAACAAAAATGCAAACCTTTAACACTGCAAATGCAATGGTAATAGTGATCTGACCATCTCTAAACCGACAGTGTTGCCTGTCTCACAAAATAATTGAATAAAGACTAAGATCTCACCCCTGTTGACTTGGGTTTCTTGACGTTGGAGTTCTTTCTGTTACGGCCTCTCTCATTCTTCTCAGGGCACCACTCATCCTCCTCCTCTGACTCGGAGACAGACTCCAGCTCCTCAATGTCGATAGCCATATTCAGGGGAGCCTTGGTTGTAGTGAAACGGTGACCTTTAGGCTGCAGGAGGTAAAGAACACCACCAGTGAGATGGTGCAACCTCCCAGCACTGCCTGGGTCAGCTTCCCCTAGACTCATATAGGGGTAATCTTTCCTCTAACAGTTGGATATGAAACAGACAGTGGTAAGGAAGGATGTCAGTGGCCTACCTTTGGCGGGATGTACTCAAAGGAGTCATCTGGGGACTGAGTGGATGCTGGCAGGACGTTCATCTTTTTCCCACTGGCCAACTGGAGCAGTGTTAGTTTCTGAGAACAGAACAAACGTTGCTTGACATGGACAGTTTCAACAAATAGTAGACCTTAATGTTTCAAATTGTTATAACCTGTCCTTTTAGAGCAATGGGTGTGAGAAAAGCCATTTACAAATTAAAATAATAATAATGTTACCTGTAGACCATTGTTCTTGTATATAGCTTTGAGTGTTATATTGTCCTTGTATATGCCCAGCTGTGTATTTACCTTTTTGTATTGTTCATTGTCATCCAACAGCCTCTGGTTTTGCTCATTCAATTTCTGCATCTTTTCAATCTCATCCTCCTGTAGAGACGAGCATTATATTTGGAGGGGGTTAGAACCTTTATTCAGTTTTGGCTTCAACCTCAACACTCTGAGCTGATCTTTGAGTGCAGTCAACCTACATGGACAATTAGGATTAATAGTAGAAACACATGCATGTGACCTTACTGACTGTATGACCATTCCTATAACATGTCAGTGAGCACAGTAGCTGAGAGGACAGTGTGACAGACCTGGAACTTGAGGCGCTGCAGAAGCTCCCTCTCCCGCTTGGAAGTCTCCTCCTCCTGCTTTTTCTCCACAGACGGTCTCTCTTTGCTCTGCAGCTGACCCAGGAGGTACAGGACCTTCTCCTGGTGCATCTGCTCTAGCTCCACCAGGTGGTGCTGGTTCTCCATTTCCATGGTGGACATCACTTTCCTCTCATCACACATAGTCTTCTGCAGGTCCAGCATGTTGCCCTTCTCCTGCTTCAGGTCACTCTCCAGCTTAGAACTGGCCGTTTTGGCAGACACCAACTGTGGAGGCGGTAACATATTTGGTGGTCATGCATTTTGTCAGTAAACATTGTTTTTGGGCGTTGATTTCCAATTTTTTTATTTTATATATACACCTTTATTTAACCAGGCAAGTCAGTTAAGAACAAATTCTTATTTTCAATGACGGCCTAGGAACAATGGGTTAACTGCATGTTCAGGGACAGAACGACAGATTTGTACCTTGTCAGCTCGGGGGTTTGAACTTGCAACCTTCCGGTTACTAGTACAACGCTCTAACCACTAGGCTACCCTGCCGGTTACAAGGTAGGCTAGTAACATGCTTTTCAAGACATTTCGAATTTGATTTGTGAGACTAAAAAGCATGCAGTTCAATGATATGCGAATGTGTCTCACCTCTGACATGAGGACCTTGAGGGCACACTTGGCCTCTACTATAGTAGTGATGTTGTCCCAACGTTGCTTCAAGCGCCCCTCATTGTCTGCGTCCAGAACCTTCTGTTGTAGGTCAGCTATCTGGGCACTCCTAGGAGGAAATCCACGTGGCCATGTACTGTTATAATCTCCATCCGGCACAGCCAGAAGAGGACTGGCCACTCCTCAGAGCCTGGTTCCTCTCTAGGTTTCTGACTTTTATGGGAGTTTTTCCTAGCCACCGTGCTTCTACATCTGCATTGCTTGCTGTTTGGGGTTTTAGGCTGGGTTTCTGTACAGCACTTTGTGACATCCGCTGATGTAAAAAGGGCTTTATAAATACATTTGATTGATGTGAATGTGTATCGATAAATGCACATGGATGTGATTCACTTGACCAAATGTAAATACTTGATCACATTTTATGCCAATCACATATCATTACTCTCCTGTCCTCATTAAATTAACCGAGTTCTTAAGGACTTGCTTCTGGCAGCAGTCACAATATCCTATCAACAGGAACTAACAATGAACAGATGGGAAGGCGTAGGCTTTGGAAGGTGTGAAAAGCTTTGGAGCAATGCCTTACTATGACAACATTTCTCCAGGCAAGCAAAGGAGAAAAGGGTCGGGAATACCCAATGAGTGCAAAAAAATGCTTAGCAATGCAACTAAAAGACAAATGATCTGGGTACCCTTGTCTATGAAAAACACAAATGCATTAGCAGTAAGGGGAGGTCAATGTGAGTGGAACTGAAGGAATCCCTCAGCCGTGCGAGGTAATGGGTAAGGTCCGTACTAGTCAGACTCACCTGAGGTTTATCTCCGTCTCCAGGTTGTCCACCTGTTTACTGAGAGATGCCTCCAGCTCTCCCTGGCTCTCCAGCTCGGAGATGATGAGGGTCCGACGCTGTGAAAGTGTTGGGAGAGAGAACGCACAATAACAACAGTTTAACTTCTGTAGAGAAACAGAGGCATAATTTCCTCATGTAGCCTAGCGGTGGAAATTCCACTGAATCCTCATTTAGTAAAAGCTCAGATTCTCATTGATCTCTTTAGGAGAGCAACTTCACTCACCCTGACTTTGGCAGCGGGCCGATCCCCTGCCTCCATCTGCTGTTTGAGCTGGGAGATCTCCTCTGCCAGGATCTTCCTGTCCTCCAGCAGGTCCTGCAGGTGGCGCCGCGCCTCCCCTGTGCTCACCAGCACCTCCACTTCGTTCAGGAGCCAGGTCTGCTCTCACACACACACACACACACACACACACACACACACACACACACACACACACACATTGATACATGCATATACAGTCACAGCACTCATTGAAACCACACAACCACTCAGACAACACAACGCAGATTCATTTAACACATTATGGTAATCGTTTCCTTTCTTGAAAACCAGGACCCCTCACACAAAACAGTTTACACCGCCGCACACAGAATCAAACAAAGGTGACTAGACCTTCACTCTCCCGGCTGCTCCCTCCAGCCCTCTGTAATGGACGTCCTTTCGTTTCTCGGCCACCTCACTCCTCTTCTGCAGGGCATCCTTCAGACGCTTATTGGCTGCTGCAGCCTGAAGGTGAACACCGGCAGAAGTTGAAATATCTCTCTGCACTTCCAGCTAACAACCATTGAAGAATTGACACGAAACACTTTCTCCTGGTCGATTAGGTCTGCAGACGAAAACAGAAGAACGGTGCACAAGACCCAGGCCTCACCTCCTCAGTTTTACGGCGCAGGACATTAGCCTGCTTCTGGAAGTCACTCTCAAGCTTCACCATCTGAAACTGACGTTTACGGTCCTGAGAGAGAGGTGAGAATTTTTGTATTTTATTTTTTTAAACAACAATCAATCGTAACCACATGGAAATGAATATGGTGAACAGTGTGTCTTATGTATGGATTATGGACACACACACACCTTCTCCTTGAGCTGAAGCACCTCCTTGTCCTTCTTATTCTTCCACACTCTGAACTTCTCAGAGTCCTCCTTCATCTGCCTCATCAGCTGTACACGCTGACTCTTCATAGCCTACAGGGAAAGAGAGCAGACAAACAAGAGACGCCATCAACAACCCCATCTTGGATTGCCATCGCAAGGCCCAAATTCAAGTTTTTTAGATTCCGATGACAGTCGACTGAAAAGCTCTCATTGTCCTGAAATCCTGCTGATTAGGTCAGCCACTGGCAAGCCCCCGGTCATACCTGGATCTCATGGTTGAGCTTGGCCACGCTGCGGACAGAGGACTCTTTGAGCTTGAGGAGCTTGGACTGCTCCTGGAGCTTCTTCTTCATGTCTGTGATCTGACCCTCCAGCTCCTGCAGACGCTTCCTACGCTGCTCGCTCAGCCTGGTGGACAGATGGAGGGAATAGAGACAAGGAAATTACTGATGACTCCATTGTAAATGCAGAGGAATGATTATACTAAACATACAGTTGTGAATACACACCAAGCTCATGGCTCTTATGAAAGAGACTCCCACAACAGATAACTATCATATCAATTCAATATGCAGCCTGAAAATAAAGATGCTGTAATATCATTGTTTGAACCCCACCAATGAGGCCAGCTGCCTTACTTAGCCTGATTAACGTCCTTCTTGGCAGAGTGGAGAACCTGGATGAGGTCCTCCTTCTCCTTCTGCAGAGAGCCCACTGATGTCTGCAGACTCTTGATGTTATTCTGAAGGGGAACAGTCAATGGGGAGCTCCATCAATTCAGTTTGAAGCTTTCAAAAACATTCCCAGTGGATAAGAATCAAAGTGCTGTGCTGGTGCTGCCTCACCTGTTGCAGCCCTCTCAACCTCCATTACAGCCAACCCATATTTTCTCTCCAGTCTCATCTCCAGCCCTACCTGGTGTTCAGTCTGCATAGGCTCCAGGTGGCTGTCGTTCTGGCACATCTTCCGGACAAACTCCTCCTTTAGAGCCAGAATGTTGTTGAGCTCAATCAGCTCCTTGGACATTTGGGCCTGGCGCAAGGCATGCTGGGTAGTGAAGCCCTCTGTAGAGTCTTTGTCAACAGCAGCCTGTGTAGGGTGGGGGAAGAGGATGTATGCTTCTATGATAACAAAAACACACACGTTTTGTACAACATACCCGTTGTACAAAACCCACAAACACCATGTACAACAATTCAAAAAAGAATCCGTGAAAATGCAACGACCCCAAAACACGTCTGGATGTCTTCAGGAAACAACAGCCTTGCAGAAGCGGATCTGTAGCACAGACAGGATTCTGCATTAGACGACCAGAAACTTACAGAAGGTGAACCATCAGTTGGGATTTCGTTGCAGCTGACAGACACATGAGGGCTGTCATCTCCTTCAGCCCCACAGTCTGCAGCCAACGCCTCAATGGTGGCAGCAAGGCCAGCACTCTCATCCTGGAGGGAGAAGAGCACAGACATTATTACCCAGACACGATACAAAGCAGCTTCTTATTAATGGACTGAAATATGGTGTAGGGAACTAAAATATCCAGCCATCAAATGGATGGTGTTACACATGCAATGTGTGTAATTGAATGGAAAATAAATCAAGTGTCCATTATCTTTATGATTAGCATGATCAATACACTGTGAAAGTGCCATTACCTTATGTCATACTTCTGGGGTCAGTCTCCTGATATTTGGAATGAGCTTGACGATTAAGTCAAAACATTTGTGAAAAATAATATTTGTGTTTGTGGGGAATTTACTTCTGCCAGATGTCTTATGACATTTTTGCCCTGAAGACAATTGCGCAACATTTTTGCCTATTGAAGACCATTCAAAAAGAATACAAAATAAAATCTACCAGGCCACTTCCTGGAAAATTCTGCGTCACTTTCATAGCATATAAAGTAATGGCATTGAACAGCAACAGCTTAGCTACAATGGACTGCAGACAATTGTCTAATGTGCTTTGCTCGCTAAACATATAAAAAGGGACTGAATGCAGTCAGTCACGCAGCAGTAGATCCAGCCTTGTGGTTTATGAGAGCTCCCTCGTCCGGCAGTACCTGGAGCTGCAGGATGACGTGCTGCAGATTCTGGATCACTTCCACATTCTCCTTCAGCTCCTGGTCCTCCAGAGTCTCCATCACCTTCTGCAGGTCCACTTTACACCTAAAAGAAAAGCATTAAGTTTTAACACAGATAATTCTGGTGCCAATGACTTAAGGACAATGAAGACAATGGGCGAAACACATGAGTTCAGACTTACGCTGCATGCTGTTTCAACTCTTGCAGTTTGCTTTGCAGTTTTTCATTTGCTTGCTCGGTCTGTGTGTAGAGTGACAAAGTATGGCACGTGAAGATCATGGTAATATCTCCAACTATTCTAAACGGTGAGTCAGCGTTGCTGTGTGATGTTGGTATGGCCTGTGACAAGACAGACCTAGTGCAAGACCAGTACAGTTCCTTACCATGATGATCCTCTCAAACATCAAGGCAGTCTGGCCTGCTGCCTCACTCAGAGCACGGCTCAGATTGTTGTTCTCAACCTGCAGGGCACGGGTCCTCTCCAGGATCTTCGACACGTTCTCTGCTGGCTCAGTCCTTTTACAGAGAAGGGATGGAAGGAGTCAGTGAGATACTTTTTGGTAGTATTTTTATATTTCTTTAACAAGGAAATTACCTTTTTTAAGCTCCCAGAATTGAAGTTTGTTTAGTGCTATCCGAGACCCTTGAGACATCCTTACCCTAAACATACCCCTCATCTAACCTTAACCAATTTTAAAATTCACTATCAAATGGCGGAGATATGTCCCAAGGATCCCAGATAGCAAGGACCAGTGGATGTTCATTCTGCCAGTCATCTAAGGTTTAAAGAGTCTTTGGCTGAATAGACGGATAGAGAACTAAGGACATACAGTTGTAGTCGGAAGTTTACATACACCTTAGCCAAATACATTTAAACTCAGTTTTTCACAATTCCTGACATTTAATCTGAGTAAAAATTCCCTGTCTTAGGTCAGTTAGGATTCCCACTTTATTTTAAGAATGTGAAATGTCAGAATAATAGAAGAGAATGATTTATTTCAGCTTTGATTTCTTTCATCACATTCCCATTGGGTTAGAAGTTTACATACACTCAATTAACATTTGGTAGCATTGCCTTTAAACTTGGGTCAAACGTTTCGGGTAGCCTTCCACAAGCTTCTCACAATAAGTTGGGTGAATTTTGGCCCATTCCTCCTGACAGAGCTGGTGTAACCGAGTCAGGTTTGTCAGCCTCCTTGCTCGCACCAAGCTTTAACTTCCTGACTGATGTCCTGAGATGTTGCTTCATTATATCCACATAATTTTCCTTCCTCATGCGCCATCTATTTTGTGAAGTGCATCAGTCCCTCCTACAGCAAAGCACCCCCACAACATGATCTGCCACCCCCATGCTTCACAGTTGGGATGGTGTTTTTCGGCTTGCAAGCCTCCCCCTTGTTCCTCCAAACATAACAATGGTCATCATGGCCAAACAGTTCTATTTTGGTTTCATCAGACCAGAGGACATTTCTCCAAAAAGTACGATCTTTGTCCCCATGTGCAGTTGCAAACCGTAGTCTGGCTTTTTTATGGCTGTTTTGGAGCAGTGCCTTCTTCCTTGCTGAGCGTCCTTTCAGGCTATGTCGATATAGGACTTGTTTTACTGTGGACATAGATACTTGTGTACCTGTTTCCTCCCTCATCTTCACATGGTCCTTTGCTGTTGTTCTGGGATTGATTTGCACTTTTCGCACCAAAGTACGTTCCTTTCTAGGAGACAGAACGCGTCTCCTTTCTGAGTGGTATGACGGCTGCGTGGACCCATGGTGTTTATACTTGCATACTATTGTTTGTACAGATAAACGTGGTACCTTCAGGTGTTTGGAAATTGCTCCCAAGGATGAACCAGAGACTTGGTAGGCCTTGAAATACATCCACAGGTTAAACTCCAATTGACTCAAATTATGTCAATTAGCCTATCAGAAGCTTCTAAAGCCATGACATAATTTTCTGGAATTTTCCAAGCTGTTTAAAGGCACAGTCAACTTAGTGTATGTACACTTCTGACCCATTGGAATTGTGATACAGTGAATTATAAGTGAAATAATCTGTCTGTAATCAATTGTTGGAAAAACTACTTGTGTCATGCACAAAGTAGATGTCCAAACCAACTTATCAAAACTATAGTTTGTTAACAAGACATTTGTGGAGTGGTTTAAAAACGAGTTTTAATGACTCTAAGCTAAGTGTATGTAAACTACCGACTTCAACTGTATGTCAGTTGGGGAAATTATTTAGTAGTAATTACCCAGAAAGCACTGGTGCCACACCACCACGTGCATGCAGAAGCATCACCTGTAGCTCCTGGACCTGTGTCCAAAAGAGGAAATATTCCATCAAAACAATGAACACTTGAATCGTGTAAATGTAAGGTCGAATTGTAGGGTCACTTAGCACGGTGGTCAGTGGTCACTACCTACCTGCTGCTTCAGACGTTTCATCTCAGCAGCTCGAGGGTCCACGTTGACCACAGGCTTGTTTTTTATCTTGCGAGCTCTGTCAGCATAACGCAACGTGTTGATGGTCTCCTCAATGTTGGAGTCTGCAGGGCTGACACACGCTATCATCAAGGTGTGGCTGTTACCTCCCAAAGAATCTGTTGGAGAAAGCAGGAATTGATTCTTCAATGCACACTTTTAAACATGGAGTGCTATTCAGTCTCTAAATCTAAGAAACATTCAGGTTTTTGATGAATTTCTTTGTGTTGCGTTGAATGCCTTTAGGGCAGGAGTCGTCAACAGGCGTCCAGCGAGTGAGTTTTAGTTTTGGGGGTATATATATATAAAAAAAAAAATTTAAGAATAAAATCACCAGAATTCAGCTAAAATTCATTTAATTTCGACAATCTGTTCCCAAGTATTCCCACACGACAACAAAAAAACATGTGATCGTGTCTCAATCTAATCAAGGTATAAAATGATTGTATTAGAAAACACATTCCCCTTTTGGGTCAATTTGCATTGTACAAATTATGTTCCGGCCCCCCGAACATCCGCTCCAACAAAAATCAGCCTGTGGTTGAATCTAATTGCCTACCTCTGCCTTAGGGTATACAACGTATGCATCTCGACTGTTCTCAGTCATCCGACTACCACAAGGCCTTATAACATCTTTATTATGTTCATTGTGCTTAAAAGCTAATCCTGAATTGATACCACTTGACCCAGGAAGAACATACATGGGTGACAATGCCCGGATTTAGACTGCTCAACTACCACATCCCCCTGAACCCATCGAACTCTCACCCTGCAGCAGGCGGGTTAGTTTGGAGTCTCTGTAGGGGACAAAGGTGCCTTTCTTGCTCTCGTCACCCAGAGCGCTGATCACGTTGCCCAGGGAGAGCAGGCCTCGGTTGATGCTGATGCCTAGAGCAGACAGGAAGACAGCAGAGTCAAATAAGGTTCTGATACCAAACTAAGAACACAATGAATTAGAACTGGGACTGTCATTTAAAACATGTAGATTGTGCTAATAATGGGCCGTAACAATACTGAAAAGGCAAAGCTTTGTCAATCCAACATCTGAAATGGCCGTACAGCATTTACTGTGATGCAGCCTCTGCTTTCATACTTCTTGCGCTTAACGGAGCAGAGATAGTGAAGGAAGTTGTCAAGGAAGTGAGTTTGTGTTTATACAGGATGTACCACCCCACACCTACTGTCAACCAATCTTGTCAATGTGGAGCTATACGGAGCCATCCACATTGTTACAAAATTTGAGGCCCACGGTGATGCAGTTCAGAGCTTGATTTGGTCTCTGCATGCCTCCGGAGGCTCCGCAATTGCGTCACACCCTCCATATGAAGCCTCTGACCACATTTTCCAATCAAGCAATAATTGGCTTTAAAGCACACAGCTTACTGCTGTTTTCCAAAGTGTTAGCTTCTGGTAGTTGACTCACCTTCCTTCAGACGATCGCCCTCAGCTTTGGTTTTCTTTTGTCTCTCAGAGCCAGCCAGATCCACCAGGTGTAGCTTCGACACCACATTGTCAGATCTACAAACACACATTTAGAAACAGAACAGAAGAAATGAGAACAAATCAACTTACAACACACTTAAAACAAATTAGTTGAATTAACTATATCAACAGAGATTTGCATATAAGAAAATGTTAATGCAGCGCTTTGCGTGTCGGATACATTCATGGACTGCAACGTTTCTTTGGGATGAAAATTAGAAAGTGAGACAGATCTATGGGAGAAAGCTATAGAGAAGACTGACTTGTCTGCCCCTCTCCGCTGCTCCAGGGTGATGGTGAAGATGGCATGGGAGCGAGACGAGGCAGCATTCATGGCAGTGGAGCCTACAGTACGGGCTGAGTTCCCCAGCTCCAAGCAGCCCACCATCTCATTGGCAGAGAACACCTCCCTCTCAGTCAGGCCCACGATCTACGATAGGGAGAATGGGTTAAACATACAGTACAGCCAAAAGTTTGGACAAACCTACTCATTCGAGGGTTTTTATTTGTACTACTTTCTACATTGTAGAAAAATAGTGAAGACATCAAACTATGATTATAACACCTATGGGATCATGTAGTAAGCAATAGCTTTAAATCAAAATATATTTGAGATCCTTAGCCACCCTTTGATGACAGATTTGCACACTTTTGGGATTCTCTCAACCAGCTTCATGAGGTAGTCACCTGGAATGCATTTAAATTAAAAGGCATGCCTTGTTAAAAGTTAAATTGTGGAATTTCTTTCCTTCTTAATGCATTTGAGCCAATCAGATGTGTTGTGACAAGGTAGGGGGAGGGGGTATACAGAAGATAGCCCTATTTGGTAAAAGACCAAGTCCATATTATGGTAAGAACAGCTCAAATAAGCAAAGAGAAATTACAGCCTATCATTTAACCCCTTTTTCTCTATTTCCGCCTGAATGACGTGCCCAAAGTAAAACTGCCTGTTGCTCAGGCCCTGCAAATAATTGGTACCATTGGAAATAAAACACTTTTAAGTTTGTAGAAATATTAAAATAATGTAGGAGAATACAACACAATAGATATGGTAGGAGAAAATACAAAGAAAAACCATCCTCTTAGAATGGCAAGTAATAAGGTCATATTGAAAATGTGCTCCCTGGATGCAATTCCTATGGTTTCCACAGGGTGTCAGCAGTCTATGTTCAAGGTTTCAGCCTTGTAGCTTCAAAAACAAATAAGAAATATCAGTTTTAGTAAAGGGAAATTGGTGTTTGCCCGTGCCATGAAGACAGGACGCACCTGCTAAAAATCGGTTTCCTATTGAACATACTTTTTTCCATAAGAAATATTATAGTTTGATTATATTTTAGGGTATCTGAGGAGTATATAGAAACATATTTTGACTTGTTAAAACAAAGTTTAAGGGTATATTTTCAGATTCCTTTCTCTGCATGTTGGAAGGAGTGGATTACTCAAATCGATGGCGCCAACTAAACCGACTTTTTGGGATATAAAGAAGGATTTTATCTAACAAAACAACATTACATGTTCACTGTAATAGCTACAGTAAATCGGACAGTGCAGTTAGATTAACAAGAACTTAAGCTTTCAACCAATAAAAGACATATGTACCTAAATGTTTAATATCCATCATTTTTTATGATTATTTATTTGAATTCAGAACCCAGAAGTTGACCCGCTAGTGGGACGCCTAGCCCTAAGTCATGAAGGTCAGTCAATTCGTAAAATTAAGAACTTCTAAAGTTTCTTCAAGTGCAGTCGCAAAACCATCAAGCGCTATAATGAAACTGGCTCTCGTGAGGACTGCTACAGGAAAGGAAGATCCAGAGTTACCTCTGCTGCAAGTTCAGAGTTAACGGCACCTCAGATTGCAGCACAAATAAATGCTTCAGAGTTCAAGTAACAGACACATCTCAACATCAACTGTTCAGAGGAGACTGTGCGAATCAGGCATTCATGGTCGAATTGCTGCAAAGAAACCCCCTACTAAAGGACACCAATAAGAAGAAGAGGCTTGCTTGGGCCAAGAAACACGAGCAATGGACATTAGACCGGTGGAAATCGCAGTTGAAAAATCAATCGGTCGACCTCTAGTACATTCCCCCAAACAGTCCTTTTAAACAAGTACATTTGACTCGTTTCAGACATATTTAGCCACATTTTCAACTGTAAAAGACACACACCTTTATGCCTTCCTTGGGGTCCTCCCGAATGTTGATGGTTGATGGTTTATCTTTGGATACCGATGGACAGAGCAAGTCCAGGATGTCTTCATTGTATATCTATGGCACACAAAATTTAGACAAAACGTTACAGAAAAACATGGCCAGGATACTTCCAGACACAAAGAAATCTATTTCTTCAATAATCCGAATCCTGTCTTTTTAAGCATCATGACTCCCTGTTTTGAGTTTCTGAGAAGAGGAATGTACTGGTAACAATGATTGTTTTGTCCATTATCACAGTAAAAACATGCATTGTGTTGTGACAATCATGATGAATAATGCACAGAGGTTCCCACACACCTCCAGGTAAGACACTGCCAGAGAGAATTCACAATCCGTATGCTTCTCCCTTTCCTGGAAGATCATTCTGACCACCCTGGGGATGACTCCGACGGTGGGCTCATTCTCTTGGGCCGACGTATAGGTTCCTCCCATAGAAAAGGTCTTCCCCGAACCCGTCTGACCATACGCAAGCACAGTAGCATGATAGCCTGAATAGAAGAGTAGAAACATTATACATACAGCTTATTGATTCTATTCCATTTTTCCCATACCGATAGAACCAGTACTGGTTCTACAGGCAATCCTGTGTGAAAGTAAACATCTTTTCCCCCCTGTACCTTTGAAAAGACCACACAACAACGGTGAAACAGCACTGTTGAAGACTTCCTCTTGTTCAGTTGTAGGATCAAAAACATAATCGTATGTGAACGCCTTTTCAATGCCAACAATCACCTGCAAGAGAGAAGAATTATAAGACAACAATTGTCCTTATGGAATTGAATCCATAAATCAGGCTAAGTGTTGCAGATGGCTAGTTGCATAAGCTTCCATAGCCTGGCGTCCTCGATCAACCACACCTAAACTAGTTGATTTCACCAAAATATGTTTCCCGTAAACAGAAGCATATCAAAATATGTAGGAACAATACTTACTTTTTTCAGGTTGTATGTGTCTTTTGTTATCAAATACGTGTTTAAAACACGTTTTTATCCAAGGTGTTCCATTTTCTGCCCGTGGGCTGCGATTGTCACGCGAGAGTAAACTACTGCGTATAATCTCTACAGGCTGAAAATGGAAGATCCTGGACAAAAACGTGTTTTAAACACTTATTTGACAGTGAAGGACACATTCAACCAGACAAATCATAAGTATTGTTTCTAGAGATATTAGAAAACGTCTCAACGGGAAACATTACTTTGGTGAAACCAAATAGTTTAGGTTTGGTTGATTAACAACGCCAGGCTATGGAAGTTCCGCAACAAGCAATCTGTAAACAATGTCTCGTTGCGGGACGAAGCAATGCCAAGTGCTGTGTTATGTCTTATAAAATCGATTGTTGACCTGTGGATCCCCTGGCACGAAGGTGAGACAGGTCTGGCAACCCTCGTTGATTTCTTTAGTAACCAAAGGTCGACACCGCAGGGCAACCCGCACGGGGATGGACTTATCATCCTCCTTTGTCATGCTGCAAAATCAGGTAATAGGTGACAGATGCATAAAATGATTATGTAACGGACAGTGTGGCCAATATCAAATATCAAAGCAATGTTGTCATTGGGGGCGTCAGGTAGGCTAGTGGTTAGAGCATTGGATCAGTAACCAAAAGGTTTCTAGATCAAATCCCATACCTGACAAGGTAAAAATCTGTCTTTCTACCCCCGAATAAGGCAACCCACTGTTCCTAGGCCGTAATTGTAAATAAGAATTTGTTCTTAATGGACTTGCCTAGTTAAATAAATAAAACATTTGAAGCAAAAGGAAATCTTGAAACGGTGCAGATCGGAAAATTGTATTTTCTGAAAGCTACTTTTGTCTCATTGTAATTAATTCAAAAACACCTGATATCAGACAAAACAGGAAGAGAGACACGCCCTCGCTGGTAGACCGGAACTTACTATTTGTATTCAATGGTAAACGGCGTGTGAGTGAACTCTTTAATTTATCCACCACCATCTTTGCTCATAGTACGGACGGTGAATTCTAGCCAGCATGTAGCTTGATTGTATTTGGTTACCTAACTAGCTAGCCATCTTGCCGATAGCTGAACATACCACTACACTGCCATGCCAAACACGTTTAGTAACTTATCTAAGGACGGTCACTTACCTTTTTTGGGCTGGCAAGAAGTTGGTCTTGACCCCTGCAATGAGCTAGCTAACGTTCGCTAAAATGAGTTTGCCTCTAGTTTGGTAACTAGTCACCACGAACGTTAGCTAAATGTTTCTTAAAACTATATTTTTTTTTCAGAGGCTAGAATAAGACCCACATGTAACCACGCATCGGTTGTCGTAATAAATGTAGTTGACTGAACGTTTTTTTTTCCGTCAAAAGAACTTCAGTCGGTGGTTGTCATGGATCTCGTCTTGCCCGCCACTTTCAAATATTCAGCTCCGCCTCCAACACGCGTCTGCTGTTGTCATGTGCCTATTTCATGTTTCAAAATAAAAGTCTGATATATGCTATGAATCTAAACTGTTAAAACTGTAGGTATTTATTTCATAAATCGACCATCTATTTAAATAAATGTTAAAAAGAGATTTGCTCAGTGATTCTGCTCAATGTGCTCATCTCTGGATATAGCATAGGTGTCTATTGCTGAAGTCCGCAATTTATTATTTATTTAACCTTTATTTAACTTGGCAAAAGTGAATAGGGAATGAATGAAACATGGGATAAATCACTGGGTCCAAGCCAAGTTTGAACTAAGACATTTATTACACATATACAACAAAAAACATTCCCTATCCCTCTCAGTTATTTTTCTTCTTCACAACATGAGCGCAGTCATATTTTCCCCTGACCACAGTCAGCTTGACTCCTGGCAGGTCCTGTGTCCTGCCCCCCTGCACCAGCACTACATTGTGCTCTTGGAGGTTGTGTCCCTCCCCGGGGATGAAGACCACTGCCTCCTTGCCGTTACTCAGGCGGACTCTGGCACATTTACGGTTGGCAGAGTTTGGCTTCTTGGGTTTCCGGATCATTGTCTTCAGGATCACTGCCTTCAGCTGGGGGCGGCCGAACATGGCGCTGACGCTCGGGGGAGGGGGGGACGGCTTCCCCCGGCGATGCATCTGATTCAGAGTAGCCATAGTTCTGGAGAGGACAGGTCCGGACCATTGGGAGACAGACTGAGACACTAGTAGGGTACAAAGAGTGAGTAAGAGATCTGCTCCAACTTCTAATGTTGAGAGTAAACTGTAAACATAACAGCTCGTGTGGACCTAAACAAGATGCTGAGGATATTCTGAAGTAGGGATAGTGTGCATAATTTTGCTGCAGCCAAAGCAGTACAATTCAATTTAGAAGTTTATAATCTGGTCCTCAATAAAAAATACATTTTAGTCTAATCAGCTGTGCTTCCACACACTGGCCCTCACAAGGTAAGATTCCCTACCTCTGCAGGTCTGAAGTCAAGAGCATGGATGTCAAGCCTCTGTGCTTGTGTGTCTTTTTGGTTTCACTATCCTTGTGGGGACCAGAAGTCCTCACAAGGATAGTAAAATAAGACATATTCAGACAAGTGTGGGCATTTCACCAGTCCCCACAAGAAAAAAACGTTATTTTAGGGTTTAGAGTTTGAGGTTATGGAAATATGACTTTGAACGGGAATCAATCGTCTGGTCCCCACGATAGTAAAACAAACGTGTGTAATATGACTATATTGTATTATGTGCCATTAAACTGACGCATTGTTGCCAAGCATTGTTGCCAAAGCAACTTAGTCGTGCTTGCATACATTTTTCAGTGCGTGTGCAAAATAGGCAGGCATGATGAAGTTACCTTGCATTAGTGATGTCAACATTGGTCTCAGACTCCCCAATGACGCCATCCCTGCAAAATAGGCATATATAGGATTGAGGGGAACCTGTCTGTCACATTGTTAACCTTGCAGCTAACCATACCATTTAGTCCAAAGCCATGCTCTACAGTATTTTCAAACCGTACTTGTTTATTTTCAGTTCCTGCCCAAGGTCAAACCACCGACGTGTGTCTTTAAAATATATATAACAAATTATAATAGGGAAAATAAGAACGCGTAACTGCTCTCACGCGTATGACCGCAGGAAGTATTTGACATTTTCTTCCGTATTGAGTGCGACGGCTTCCGTTGCAGATTTTTGTAAGAGCACTACTGCCACCTACTGGCCGGTTACACACAAAAAAACACCATGCACATGAGTTGGCCAGAGGATAAGACTATGATTTTGGATCTGATGTCGAACATTTTCTAAACAAGCCCCAAGGTATCCTATATTTTAGAATCCCTGAAATAGGGGTGTGCTGGAGCTGGAGCGTAAACCAAAGATGACAGATCAGGCATCTCACTAGTTCCTTATATTTGATATAATTATTTGTCAATGTTTATAATTGACAGGAAGAAAATTATCTAACAGTTGAGAACCACCACAGGTAGCCTATTGTATACGTTTTTTTGCCAGGTGGATATAATTTCTTCACATCCATCTACGAGAAAGAGAGGGGAGGCGTTGTTTGTGTGTGAATGTCTATGTATGTGGTTCTGTGTGGAGCAGATGAAGTAGCAAGCGGATGCAAAGCGAGAGAGAAGAGAACAGGGGGATAGATGAGTATGAGGTAAATGACTCATAAGGACATGGTTTCCATGAGTGAGGTATGACTGAATGAACAAGAGAACACAGATGTGTGAAAGAGGGAACATGAAAGGAAAAAGCAAATGGCTTGAATGGATGAGTGGGAGGGAAGGGAGAGGTAGAGAGATAACAAGTGAGAGAGTGGGAGGGAAAAAAATGCAAGTCCGTCCTTGTATGTCTTCCTATCCTTTTATCGCTCTGTTTTTCTCCAATTTAGGTTCAGTCTATTTTCGTCCCTCTTCAATTTTCACAAGAATGGAAGGGCAGGAAGGATAGAATGAGAGAGCATTAGAAGTATGAACCTCTTTCATAGAACTCAGCAGCGCTACAACAACAAGTGGGTGCAAAGGTCCAGGAGGGTGGATGGTATTTGAGAATGAGGTTAATTTAATATCATTCTAGTTAATATATTAAAGGGTGCATCTGCCTTCCCAGACGAGTGGAAGTTGTTATAACAGGAATGGGGGCCCCTTCTCCATGTTAATGCCCACGATTTTGGAATGAGATGTTCGACAAGCAGGTTTCCACGTACTTTTGGTCAGTGTATGTGTTGTGATAATTGTATTTTTAGTTCATATGCCTTGACACCGTGATATATAGGCCTAAGGCTGAGACAATAAGAATACACAGTGGCAGAATAGATTCAACCCCACCTTTGTTTCATCACAAAACCGGAGAGCAACATCTGTCCTGTGAAGTCCACAAAACATTGCATGTAACAAATAGTTATATGACCTACAGCATGGTCAAGCAAGTTAATGTTTACATTTTCAGACCACTAAACCACTATTGATTCAGAACCACAGAGTTACCGCAAGCCGCAAAGATAACAGGCACTGTCTCCACCCTACCAGCAACATTTCAACTTCAACATCATCTAATCACCTATGCTTAGTCTAATACAGTGTCAACTAAAAGATATCAAAAAAACAATTTAGTCCAATCAACATAAGCTAAATATGTGGCTGTTCATGGTAGCATACTGATTTCTGTCTGTCTGTGTGTGTGTGTGTGTGTGTGTGTGTGTGTGTGTGAAATGCATGCACATTCAAGCCTGTTGCACAGTATGGGATGCTGATTGTTCCCCAAAGTCAAGATTGTGTGACAGGCGTCACAATGTACCTCAGAAGTGTCCCTGACTCTCATCACACAATAGAGACCAGAGAATGGTGGAGAGAGGAAAGTCTGGCAAATGGGTTATTTACAGAAATACAGTGTCTAATTCCTCAGTAAGACACAAAGACTTTAAAAAAAAGAGATTTTAATTTGCTTTTGATTGGTATCCAAATGCATTGGCAACTAAACACAATGTCCATCACTTATATTAAATATACTAGCTAATGTACATTTTCTGATAAAATAAATAAGTGATATAATATATGCATGTACAGCATATATTATCAGTACACTGGTAATACACACTTTCCACTCCACTTTCAGTCATATAAAAAATATATATTAAATAGATCAGACAAACACAGTATGCGAAGAGCACATATGCTGAAAGACAACCCATCATGATTTTCAAACCTAAATGCATCCTTTCAACAAAATAAGACCCTAGTCAACCAACATGTAAATCAGTGTATAAACAAGCACTGCATCTTTATAGAGAAAACCAAACAAAATTGTTGTGGTATGATACATTTGTGCAATGTGATCTTGTGTGCTCAAATATGCCTTCTTCCTCACTATGAGTGAATTTAAATATGGCACTTTAAATTACCTCTCATGAGGTTACTTAACAATAAAATCAATTCAAAGTAATGCATGTACAACTGAATCATCAGAAAACTTTATTATACAGTATTGGATTTTAAGTATCTGAAATATGGATAGGAGAATTTACATTTTCACCTTTCTGAAGATTTTTAATACATTTTGCACATTCAGCTTTTACAGGAAAAGCTGCATCTTAAAATATGACAATATGCCATACAGAATGAAGTAAGTCACAGACTTATTTTAAAACGCAGGGTCACGCAGGCTTCCATCTGAAATGAAAGAAAACAGAGAAGCATTAGTTCATTTAGTTCAGCAACCAGTATTATTCACACTGGATTCTTAGTTGTCTCATGCATCTTATACTGTAACATTGAAATATCTGATGAGACAATGAAAACAAATGTATGTGCCAGTAATATAGCCTGCTATCTTATATTAACATATGAGCATGACAAATATGGCCCCTTACCTTGGTGAAAACTTTGTGAATGCATGGTTGAGTGGGAGTTGATACAACTCAGGTTGTTACCCCAAGACGGGGTGAAAGAGGCATCTGCCTCAAACAGAGGTCCCATGTCACCCAGTTCCTCCAGAAAGGACTGGGCATTGGGCAAACCAATGGTGGGGGCCGGATGGACCAAGGCAGAGGCACCCTCCTGGAAGGCTGTGAGAACGATGGCTGATGATGGTAGTGAAGATGGAGGCTCCTCTGACACCTCCATATCCATCACCCTGATGACCATCAAAGCTCCACCCACTGCCAAGCAGTTACACTGCGTTGACTGGACGCTACAGAAATGGTTGACACCGATTGAAGACTCACCCTCGATGAGGCTGGGGTTACACCTGCTCACTGGAGTGAGTGGTGAGCAAGGGGGGGAGGAGTTCAAAGAGGAGGAAGAGGAGCATGAAGAGCGGGACAAAGGGAACGATGAGAACGCCTCAATTAGGCTCTCAAGTAACATACTCTCCTCATACAGAGAGATATCCTCTTGGCTACGGGGCGGGTCTAGCCCCCTCCAGGGCTGGCACTCACCTCCGCAAGGAGGAGAGAAACTCTGGGATGTGGCCTGAAGGCTGGGTGAAGTCAAGGTGGATGGGCTCACTCCAGGTAGAAGCGGGTCACAACAAAATCCCTCAGCTAAAGAGCTAATATATTTAGCCAAGAGAGAAATTTCTTCATTCTCCCTCTCCTGCTCTCTGTCTATGGAGAGGAAGGAGCAGGGTGGGTGTGTGGGTGATGCCGCTGGGGTAAGGAGGAGCTCATTCAGAGGGCCACAGAAGGGCTTGTGGGAAACATCCACATACAAAGGTCCCATAATCTGTGGCAGGCTCATGATGGCGCATTCATCTCCCCCAAAACTATCAGTGGTGCGGGGCAGCTTTCTATGAGGCTCTGCTGGGAAAAACAGCTCAGGATGATCAGAGGAGAAGGCCTGGGAGAAGGCTGGTGCTCTGAGTGCTGAGGTAATAATTTCATGGGCCATTGGGCATGACACAGCTGCATTGATGTGAACTAAACTGAGTGGCAGTTGCTCCCCAAAAGGAAAACGGCCACTTTCAAGATGAGGGGTATACGGGGGAGTGCATGCAAGCTCCCCAATCTGTTGAGGGTGGGGCATAGTAAGATGGGCAAGGGGCTCAGTGAGGGAGGAGGGGAGAGGGTCTGAAATATTGGTTAGAGATTGAGAGGTTATTCTCTGAGACAGAATATCAGACTCAGGATCAGTCAGTGAGGCAGGAGGGTACACAGTGGTTGGCCCAACAGAGAGATGGCTGGACTTTGGTTTCCACTGGTGTTGTCCTCTATGTGTCTGCGGGAAGTTCTCCTCATCCAGAGATGACAGGCTGGACCGAGGACCATAACTAAGTGGCTGCATTGGCTCCTCACAAGCGCTCACACCAGACGTGACATGGCTTAAGTCTAAAGAATGTGCAGACAGGCCACTGCTGCTGAAGACCTGGTCTGGACTAGACAGGCTCTGGCCAGAACCCAAATACCCAGGGAACTGGTTCTGCTCCAAACACAGCTGCTGGCGTATTGACCACGCCTCTGACTCACTGAGAGAGAGAGAGAGAAAGAGGAAAAGAGACTATCATTATTTGAATCTCACAGATATTGTATGCTATCTATTGTATATATTGTATTGTATCCATTGTATGGTATATATTGTATCCATTGTATGGCATCTATGGTATAATATATATAGTATTGTATCTATTGCATGGTATATATTGTATAATATATATTGTATTGCATCTATTGTTAAAGGTTGGAGAGAACACAAATGGCATATGACAAGTGTAATTGTGGTACCTGATGATGTAGTTGTGGCAGCTGATGGGGTGTTCTCCATTGTTCAGCTGGAGGACCATATAGAGCCAGACCCAGGAGTGGTCTGCTGTTTCCACCTGCAACACCATCTCCACCTGCCGCTCCCCTCCTTCATTTACTGCAGAGACAGAAACATTCCCATGTTCACATCTGCTTACTTGTCTGTCTTCCTCATGTGTGTGTACCAGTGGAGGCTGCTGAGCGGAGGACGGCTCATGATAATGTCCGGAACGGAGCGGCATCAAACACAGGGAAACCATATGTTTGATGTATTTGATACCATTCCACTGATTACGCTAAAGCCATTACCACGAGCCCGTCCTCTGCAATTATGGTGCCACGACCTGTGGTTTGTATTATTGGTTGTGTTGGAGTGCATGTTAAGTGGCTGTGGTGCTATAGTCTGGTTGGGTAGTTGTGTTATTGTGGCTGTACTCACATATGATATGGTGCTGTTCAGAGGCATGGGAGAGGTCCCTGGGATGAACCAGGCTGTACCAGGAGCGAGAGCGTAGAGATTCCACATCATAGCCCAGGTACACACTCACACTGGAGGGAAAGGGGATGACAGAGTTGAGAACATGGGGTATGTAATCATGCCTATACACAATTCAAAGTGTTAGAATGAACCAGGCTAATTCTTACCTGTCCTGCGCGTCCCAAAGCCTCATGTCCCTGTTGTGTTGAGAGTGAAAACAAGCAAGCAGGAAGGCGTGCTCAGGGGGTGGGGTGAAGGAGGCACTCTTGGCGATTGTGAGGTTAGACGTTTTTGTCTTCAGAGGGGTACAGAAACACACCCATACTGGGTTGGAGGTCCAGTAATTAGAGACAGGGCAAGGTGGGGTGAGGCAGCGAGCTCTGACCAGCATCAACTTGTTCCCTGCACCTTGCCGCCGGATGAACTTTGTGGTATTGAAGCGACATCGAAATAACCTGTCTAGAGGAGGATAAAAATAGAGGTGTAAATTGATGTAGATTGATGTCATCTGTTGTAATTATAAGAATGGGTAAACATGTGAGTAATAATGGTATGTCTACCTGTATCAGTAGTGGTCATTGGTAGACCTGCAATGTTGCTCCTCAAGACGTAGTGGTCCATAGGATCGATGATATCATACACACTGTCACTCTGGGCAACCAGGTCCACCTGAATGAGAAAAACAAGTCGAGTGATATTGAATGGGACTTTCATAGGCCTATGTACAAATACTTTCAGTGTATGGTTTGTCAAAGTAACAACAGCCACCAGTTTGTAGCTTAGGCTACTCACCATACAATGCCCGAGGTGGTCTGCGACGTTGTCTGATAGATACAGAAGTTTTCCGTCGCTTGTTAGGAGTAGCATGAAACCTGACAATTCGAGCATCAGCCCCGAGAGCTCGTGAAAAGACATGAAGTCCATGGTCTCGTCTTGAAGAGCGTCTGGTTTTGGCAGCGAAAAGAAGAGGTCGAACGTTAGTAATGAATATCGTCACTAACACAAAGAAGCACATAAGACATTCTAGTATTTGCATTTTATTCACTTGGGATCGTGTTCATACTCAAATATTATGCCTCAAACTGGTTGGAGTCACACGCACTCTACTCACACGCACTCTCTACTCACAGCAACAAGACTAGAACGGACAGCGCCAAACATTTTCAACACTTCGGACAGCAAAAGACTTGTAAGGTCATTATGTAAAAAATAGAACTATAGCCAAATAATACATTAAATAGAGCAACTTCTGATTTACAGTGCATGATATGCGGCAGTAGTTGTCGACCATTCACGTTAAACTGAAGTGCACCTGGTGACAAAAAAACACAAGAGCAAAAGCATGCTTTCCCTATTAGCCTAATCAAACTTAATGTGAACATATTTCAAAGAACAAAAAGGTTGAACCTACCTTGAACGAAGAATACAGACTTTCTGGTGTACATGCAGGCAAGTGACATGATGTGTAGGTAGGAGAGTCGAGCTTTGTCCGTATCGGAGATGGGCAACAGTTCCTGTAGGTTCCGAATCTCTGCGTTGATTTGGTCCCTCCGAGCCTTCGACGCTCCTTTTGTGGACCGATACATTGTCGCGTGCCTGTCTGAAACAGGTGTCTGCTCAGAGTTTGGAAGGTTTGTAGAGACGGGGTGTTGTTCTGCCTCTTCACTTCATCTTCATTAGAACGTTATAACTTGACATCTGAATTGTTAAAATGAGAATGACTAGTTTAATAGCTGCGTTTGCAGTGTCAACTAATGGTAATTAGCCTCTGTCCGTTTTTATTATCCGGTTGCTCTCCCCGGGGGCAGACGGCTGTTAGGGTTACTGTCTATGTTGACTAGTTGTGTCGTGATAATAAAGTCCATGAACGAGGATATTCTTTATATAGGCTGATGGTGGGGTGGAGAGGTGGTTGAGCAACCATAAGTATGAATATAATTTGAAAGGAGATGGGGAGGGTTTGATTAGCATTGAGGACCGCATGCTCTCTTGTCTCTCTCTCTCTCTCTATCAGGTGCCATAGAAAGCATCCATCTGTATGTTTCAGCATGTTTTTCTGCATGTACTTAACCTAACAGCCTGCGTGCACTGTATGTGTACTGTATGTGTACTGTGGGTGAGTGAGTGAGTGTTGACAAAAGCACATTGTTGTTTCCAGGTGAACTAAGCAAACGCCTACACACTCCTCCCTTCTCTCTCTGGCGAGATTTCAGCCTTGTACATGTTCCTTGCTTTATTCTTGCCTTGGTTGTTCAGTTTATTTTTAGAAAATGGATTTGAATAGAATGTTTTGATTGTAATGTTACTCGATTTTTTTTTAGCTCCCTCACTTTTCATACTGAGGTCGAAATCAGCCCAAATTACATCGAAATTGCAAAGGGTCAAGATGATATTTGTTCATCGAGTTGGAGTTTACAGCACTTTCGAGTGAAGATAATATATATCAGGTGTTGAAGTCAAATAGTATGCTCTGTTTAGAAATGCAGTATACTGTTGAACTACAACCATCAATAAGACTACAGCCACACACACCTTTTCTTTACTGACACGGCCGACTCAACACCGAAGTGTACTGTACTGTGTTGAGTCATGTACTGTGTGTCTGACTGACTGGATTCTCCTGAAAGGATAAAAACATGAATAATTAGATAACGTCAGACAGATTGAGATTTTCTTGGCTTCCGTTTGGTCCACTGTTTGACACCCTGAGTTCCCTGTGGAAGTTGATGTTTTTACCATGGTTGGTGTGGCCATCTGTTGAAACCACACTGGTGTTGAGATATGGTACAGATATTACTCACTGAGGGGCTTTTTGATTCACCCAACTCTTGAATTGCTATTTTTTTTGCTTTTTTGTATATAGAGACATTTCCACATGTCATTGCATCTGTAGATGTTTTGGCAAGTTTTTATTTCTTTAACTCAGCATTTATTTCCATCTCTTTCTGTATTAATTCATTCATCAAGCACATGGTACTTGTCACTTGCTTGTCTCCATCTATGTGCCCATGGCAACAACACTGCGGTTACTTAGTAACCACATTGGTCCACAAATAGAGATGTAAGGAAATTAATTATTCTCAGACACCATTTAAGCCGTTAGGTGATAACCAGACTTTATTATTTAGAGGCGGATCACAGATAAAGTATGTTGTCAGAGATGTAAAATGCGATTTTTGAAAATCGAACGCAATTTAATGTAGAGCGATATGATTACATGGACCACTGTCATCTCTTCGTCATAAGATCAGTTTAGGAAGAGCACAGTATGATCTTTCCAGTACAGAAGAATGATATAAAACTCCTCTGTAGAGTTTTGTCAGGTAAAGATGGCACATTTGTCTCTAGTCTTAATGTGATTACATTTTCTCTCATGATATTACATGTTTTATGTACAAGCTAAATGAAAATAAATATACAGTTTCACTCGTACACACTGTCCTACACTTTTTACATGTGAATAGAAAGATTATTCATATTTGCTTTCATGCATTTGTTAAGTTATGTCAAAGCCCTTCTCTTAATGGAATGATGATTAGTAGGGACTCATGAGGGGTGGAGAGAAAATTACTCTCCACCTGACCCAGCTCAATTTCCTCCTCTCTGGACAGGGAATATAAAACATGTATTTATTCACAGGAATAAATAAGCCTAGAAACTATGTCACGTCGCATATGTTAATAAAAGACATTGGCGGTGAATCTACAGTATATCACTGGAATATGTTGTGAGGATTTAGCCATTTATTGTAAATATGTTATTATTATGCTCCATATACAAATGAGTCATTGTTCAGGGTCAACAAGATTAATAATAACCTTTTTAAGTGCTTTCTGGTAGGCTAATTCACATTCAGACTAAATCTTAATGTACATTGACTCTCCCTCTACCTCAGTCTGAGTCTGCTGTGTGACCCCTGTAACCCATGGCATGGCACCCTGTGATGAAATCCTACCAATCCCAGCTGTGCCCTGACAACATGACCCCCTGTACCACTCACCACCCACACCCATCTGCTTCTCCTGCCCACCTACATACCGTCTGTGCCTGGACTCCCTGTCTCTCAGCTCCTACACTGGCGATGCCACAGAGGAATGCCCAACACTCTGGCACAAACATACCAAAACATACTCACACATTATCTCATATGCGCATTCTCATATTCTTATCTTTTATAATTTCTTATTGTTGTTGCATTGTCGAGAAAGAATCTGCAAGTAACCATTTTGGTTGGACGGTGTATGCCATATGTATCCTATACATACAACGAATGAAACTTGAAACACAAAAACACAATTTTTGCTGTGCATTCTGACGTAAGGTTTGAGTGAACTAGGATTTCTTCTGAAATACTTTAACTATTCCTTTTTTTACTCAAGGGAATCAGATTCAGCTTTCTATGTTTCTGCCACTATGTGGGCGGCAGGTAGCCTAGCATTTGAGAGTGTTGGGCAAGTAACTAAAAGGTTCCAAAGCAGACTAAGTGAAAAATAAATTTTTGCCCTTGAGCAAGGCACTTAACCCTTGTCACTGGATAAGGCTATCAGCTAAATGTACATTTATGTGGCGACATACTGCTATTTCAGTCCAATGGCCGTGTGTGTGTGGGAAAAACTGAAAAAAAAACCTGTTTGTGTGAAAAATAGCCTGATCAAGCGAGAAAAATATCCATTTGTCAAAATAATTATTTAGGTAACAGATGAGAACTGTGAATTATGTCTTTAGGTAAGGGTCCATTCTAAGGTGGAACATTTACAAAATGTCAACCTTTTGAACATGAATATGATGACACGACAATAACATACATTTCTCCAAATATTTTTTTAGGTTACAGAACTGTGATTCATGTCTTAGGTAAGAGTCAATTCTACAGCGGAGGAGTCACATAAATCCTGTTTATACTTTCCGTTAACATGTGTCCATCGTCCTGATCTTGACCTGATCTTGTCTGTTTACACTTATAAGATCTGATCACAATCAGATCACGATGCATCTTTTAACCGTCTACATTTGTCCAAAAATGTGAGCACTATCAGAATGTGGATAAGATCAAGAAAAAGGCTGCATGTTAGAACCAGGTATGAACAGGGCTATAATGTCAACCACTTTTAGATTCATTTGAACCCTTACACAGCTACATGACTCACCAAGACGTCAGATCAACCATTTGGTTGATTTGTGACTGAATTGTTCATTTGAACCCGATTGTTCATTTTTGGTTGACATCTTGATTCAAATGAGACAAACGCCTGTGCATGTTGATGACCTCATGCAAATTCAACCAACTAGCCACATCGATGCAACATAATTATATTGATAAAGAAAGTTGAAATAACAAGGGGACTTTGTTGACTAAACCAATTGTTACCAACTTTTAAGTTAGGCTATTCATTTAAAAGATGTTTAAATATGTAGATAGGGTCATTTGGCAATTTAAAGTAAGATGCTAATCTATGTTAACTGCACATACTGTAGTGTAATTAGCAGTGTCAATTGATTTGAAAGAGTGCATTTATCTGCGTTTGTACTGAAAAGGAAATAAGCAAACGTGACAGAGTGAATGAAAGAGAGAAAAGATGGTCAGCAAGAGAACCCATTATTGGGCCTTAATTAAGCAGAAGAGGTAAGAGAAAGGTTAAGCATGTGCATGAGCAGGGAGGTGGAAGAGGAACAGCAACTAAAAGGAATATCATTCAGCCAAATGTTGGTTTCATCTCTTTTAAATTTTAGTAACATGACAAAACAACCATAAGTTGTTAAAAAAAAAAAAAAAGTTTAAAAAAAACTACAGAATAGGAACAAGCAATGTTAATTCTTTACATTTAAGAGTAAACTATCTGGAGAACAGTTAGGATGAGAGGAGAGCAGGAGAAGAACCCTGAAGGAGAGAAAAATAACAGTGTGACATGGGTTGAAATGGTAGCTTTGAATGGATGTTTTTATCAGTTGCCTTGGTAACAAGATAATGGACCCTCTTGGCTAGTCTTTTGTGCAGCAAGAAACTATTGAAAATATGATGCACACTGCAGAGGCTAGATTCCAGTGTGTGCCAGTGTACCATGCGTGCGCGTGTCAGAGGAGGCTGGCGAACGAGGACAACATATAGTAATGTCTGGCACGGAATAAATCGATCAGTATT
This sequence comes from Oncorhynchus tshawytscha, assembly GCF_018296145.1. Taxonomy (NCBI): domain Eukaryota; kingdom Metazoa; phylum Chordata; class Actinopteri; order Salmoniformes; family Salmonidae; genus Oncorhynchus; species Oncorhynchus tshawytscha. The sequence continues at coordinate 9,441,277 of NC_056458.1, read as the reverse complement.
AAAACGTGTTTGGTATGTTCCATTTATTCCATTCCAGCCATTTACAAATGAGCCCGTCCTCCGATTTAAAGCGTCACCAGCCACCACTGGTCTGCATGTGTGTTTGTGGTGACTCACAGAATTATGGAAGAATGGTTTTACAACTTGCTTTGCCCCGGGCAGATTTCTTTAAGATGCATGTCTAGTAGTACCGTGCTGAGAAATGTTCCCATCTCATGCCCTTAACAGTTATTCTCATCTCACATCTGTCTCCCACTTTCTATTTCCGTTTCCTGCTCTTTGCTCCATCTGTCTCCTCAGATGGTCCTACAAAGACAGACAGTCGTAGGGCAGAGCTTGTCTGATAGATCATGAGGGGGTTGACAGACACCAGCTCCAGGTTGTACTCTTCGGGGCCGGTCACAGCATGGGCCTGGACCATCATCACACTGATGTTGTTCGTTTCCTGGGAAAGGATAGTGGGAGGTGTAGTGGTAGTGTATGTATGTGCAGGACTGAATCATTTTAACTCAGTATTCTGTCTTCAAAAGCAGTCATATTTGTTCCCCTACTACTGTAGTAGGCAGTATTAGATGTTAGGCCTTGATAGGTCTTTTTGTGTAACATGCAGACATCTAGACAATCTAGATATTCAAATTTCTACCAGCATGTCACCTGTGCAACTAGAGGCTGAAAAAAACTCTAGATCGTGTTTACTGCACACACAGACGCATTCAAAGTTCTCCCTCACCCTCTAGTTGGCAAATCTAACCATAACTCTATCCTTCCAATTTCTGCTTACATGCAAAAACTCAAACAGTAACAGTGATGCGCTCAATACGGAGGTGGTCAGATGATGCAGACTCTAAGCAACAGGACTGTTTTGCTCGTACAGACTGGAATAGGTTCTGGGACTCATCCGATGGCATTGAGGAGTTTACCACATCAGTCCCCGGTTTCAATAATAAGTACATCGATGACATCGTCCCCACAGTGACCGTATGTCCATGTCCCAACCAGAAGCCATGGATTATAGGGAACATCCACACTGAGTTAAAGAGCTGCCACTTACAAGAAGCATGACACTAACCCACGCTTATAGGAAATCCTGCTACACCCTCCGTGAAACCATTCAACAGGCAAACTGTCAATACAGGACTACTATCCTGGCTCTGATGCTCGTCGGATATGGCAGGGCTTGCAAACTATCACAAATTAAAAAGGGAAACCCAGCTGCGAGCTGCCCAGTGACGCAAGCTTTCTAGATGAGCTAAATGCCATCTATACTCGCTTCAAAGCAAGCAACACTGAACCATGCGTGAGAGCACCAGCTGTTCCAGGTGACTGTGTGATCATGCTCTCTGTAGCTGATGTGAGTAATAACTTTAAACAGGTTAACATTCACAAGGCTGCAGGGACAGACAGACTACTAGGGCATGTACTCAGTGCATGCGCTGACCAGCTGACAAGTGTCTTCAATGACATTTTCAACCTCTCCCTGACCCAGTCTGTAATACCTACATGTTTCAAGCAGACCACCATAGTACATATGCCCAAGAACGCCAAGGTAACCTGTCTAAATTACTATCGGCCCGTAGTACACACATCTGTTGCCATGAAATGCTTTGAAAGGATGATCATAGCTCACAATATCATCTCAGACAGCCTGGACCCACTCCAATTTGCAACAGATCCACAGATGACTCAATCTCAAGGCCTCGAAGGACTCCACAGGCAGGGTAGCCACTGACCAGCTGGAGGGTTCAGGGGCGGTGATGACAGAGGCAGAGCGTGGGAGACACAGGTAGCCGCTATAGTGGTTAAAACACTTCATCTCCCACCGGCAGCCTTCTGGTCTCACACATTGATAGGCGAAAGATAAATGAGACAGAAGACAAGTGAAAAAGCCAGTACAGTGTGACACCATCAGATCATATGCAGTGACAGAACTTTTTCATACACACCACTCGCTGTAACATTACAACAAAAATAAACCACCCACCTTTACAGTGCTGACTCTGAACAGCCCACTCATAACCATCTGTGCACTCCAGAGAGAGAGAGAGAGACAGAGAGACAGAGAGACAGAGAGACAGAGAGACAGAGAGAGACAGAGAGAGACAGAGAGACAGAGAGACAGAGAGGTTGCAGCGTTGACTGTATGCTTTCTCTGAAGTAAAGTGTGTCAATGCTAAAGTGCCATAGCCTGCATGCACATAATAATACAAGAGGGACTCTGGTATATCTGGAATGACTGGACATTGTTATCGAGAGAGGGGCATGAGCTGGCTTTCAGAAGGGATAGTGAAAAAAACAAGCAAGGAAAAAGTAATGAGAAGGAAGAGAAGTGAAGATTGACGTTTCTTACCGTGAGGCCGTCTTACCGTGATGCCTTCTGGAGGTGACAGACTTTGTATGGTGGAGGAGACAAACTCACACACATAACAAATGTTCCTTGCATACTCACTCCTACACACAAGCAGAGAACAGGTAGCAGACACACAAACAAATGCTGCACTCGATCACAATAACACACAAACCCCTCTGTCAGTCATACATAAATGTACAGGCAAACCCCAACAACACGGAGGAAGCGGAGTGCTATTCTAGAATCTGTGAGAGACAAAAAGAGGAGAGAGAGAAGTCAAGGCTGCCGACCCAGACAGCATCCCTAGCAGCGTCCTCAGAGCATGCGCAGACCAGCTGGCTGGTGTGTTTATGGGCATATTCAATCTCTCCCTATCTCAGTCTGCTGTCCCCACATGCTTCAAGATGGCTCCCATTGTTCCTGTACCCAAGAAGGCAAAGGTAACTGAACTTAATGACTATCGCCCCGTAACACTCACCTCTGTAATCATGAAGTGCTTAGAGAGACTAGTCAAGGATCAAATCACCTCTACCTTACCTACCACCCTAGACCCACTTCAATTTGCTTACCACCCCAATAGATTCACAGACGATGCAATCACCATCACTCTGCACACTGCCCTATCCCATTTGGACAAGAGGAATACCTATGTAAGAATGCTGTTTATTAACAATAGCTCAGCATTCAACACAATAGTACCCTCCAAGCTCATCATTAAGCTTGAGCCCAGGGTCTGAACCCTGCCCTGTGCAACTGGGTCCTGAACTTACTGACGGGCCGCCCCAAGGTGGTGAAGGTAGGAAATATCACCTCCACTCTGCTGATCCTCAACACTGCACCACCTTCAACCGCAAGGCTCTCCAGAGGGTGGTGCGGTCTGCCCAACGCATTACAGGGGGCAAACTACCCACCCTCCAGGACACCTACAGCAGTCGCACAGTCGCAACTGGGAGGTCCGTGGGACAACGCACAATTGGCCTAGCGTCGTCCAGGTTAGGGAGGGCTTGGCCGGTAGGGATATTCTTGTCTCACGCGACTCCTGTGGCGGGCCGGGCGCAGTGCACGCTAACCAAGGTTGCCAGGTGCACGGTGTTTCCTCCGACACATTGGTGCGGCTAGCTTCCTGGTTGGATGGCGCTGTGCGGCTTCGGAGGAGGACGCATGACTTTCCATCTTCGTCTGTCCAGAGCCCGTACGGGAGTTGTAGCGATGAGGCAAGATAGTAGCTACTAAAAAAAAATACCACGAAAAAGGGGTAATATTTAAAAAAAAAAAAAAAACATTTTAAAGGATGCAGGGCTTTTGTATGGCCGTCTCTCTTCCTCTCGCCTTTTTTCTTAGTGATTTAAAAGTCCTGTCTTTGTTCTCTGTCCTACAGCCACAATGGGGAAGAGCAGCAGCGGTTGTGGTAATGTAAAAGTGTGTGTGAAAAGCAGTGTTTAAGTGTATATATGAAACAAAGTGTTTGTGGAAAAAGGGGGCTGGGATAGCGAAAGGAAATGGGAGGGACAGTCCATTCTTACCCCCCAAACCACATGCTTGCTGCCCAGCTCTGAGCCCTACCATTCTTCACCCTCTTGTTTTGCCATGTCCTCTGTCTACTCCTCTCTATCTGGGATTCAAAGTCCTGGTCTTCATCCTAAATCCATCACTCAACCAGGCAGAAATAGCATGAAGAACCAACACTGCACTCTGGGGAAAGGACACCTGGATTCAATCAAACCCAGTCCTTAAATGATTTTGCTTCAGTTAAGCTATACTAAAGCTACCCTTAACAAAAAAAAACAATTTTGTTAACCAAAGTTAAAAGTAGTTCATCCAAACTAGTTAATGAAAAATAATCATATAAATCTGAAATGCCATACAATACAAATTGTAAGAACAGATCACACTGTAGTCAGATGTTAACATGTTTAAATATTAAAAACACAAAAAATACATTTCAGATGAGAACTAGGCAGGTCTGACGCCAAAAGAGCAAATTCTTGCCTACTTCAGCCATATTTTATTTTTGCAAGAAACGTGTAGTTCCCGTAGTTAGCTATACCACTACATGGCAGAAACAAACGACTGAAAACTACCTAGATTTGAATTTAACTATCACCAAGTTAGTGCAAAATGTAGTTAAATGACTAGTTGAACTACATGTAGTTCACTTCTCCCCAACACTGGTAAAGTCTCAGTTTAGGCCCAAACCCCCTCCCAGACAACCCTGACCAACTGTAGCTCCCTGCTGCTAACCACCCCCTTAAAAACACACACCAAACAGACCCTCACATCTTCAAAAACATTTACCAAACAGTTGAAACATTGTCTTAAGTCACAATTTACACATCAGAAAAGTATAATTCAATATATTTACAGGGGGGATTGAAGAGCCAGAAAGAGACCGAGAGAACTAGGTAATATCAGGGAGAGGTGGACTGCTGAGGTAGTTACGTAAATGCTTGAGGGAAGACTCAGATTCACAGTAAGATCAATAAAGTGGCGGTCCAGACCAGCCTGCAGGGATCTGCTTGTTTGTGGTATCTGTCTCAAATCATCTGGTGCCAGAATATAGAGATTAAGCAGTTTATTCACATTCATGTCTAAGATCATGTCTAATTTGTTTATACAGTCAGTAATGCCAAAAAGTGGAACTCAATACGACACGTTTTTGAAACATGTTAAAAAGAGAAATGTCACAAAAAAAGTTAAATTCATAATAGGGGTTTACCTTCACAAGGTCAATGAATACATCTGACATCTTTGGTTTGTGTGAGTTTAGATGTAAGGTTTTCAGCACTCAAGAAAGATTGTGTATAGAGATAGAAAAAGTAATCAAGGCAGAGATGGGAGAGAGAAAATAGGATGTAACCTAAATAATTTGACGGTCCAACCAAAGCTGCTCGACATCCATATCCATAATAGTTGGTTTCCCACGTACAGATCTTGTAAGCTAATGAGGAACAAAAAAAAGACAGCGGAGTTGAGAAAAAAAGGTTCTGGATGGAACCAAAAAGGGTTCTGTGCTTGCTTCATATATGGCACTCCTTAAGGTTCTATATAGAACTGAAATTTGTTCCATATATAACCCTATATGGGTTTTAAGGGTTTTATATGGAACCAATTTTGTTTCAGTGAAGAACCCCTGGCATTCTTATCAAAGAACCCTACAAAAGGCGTCTATATAGAACCTTTAGGGGTAACCCTTTCTGGTTATATTCAGAACCTTTTTTTTCTAAGAGTGTATACACATTCAGAATGATAGCCTATTTACATGAGGCCTTAGAGGCATTCACTACTGATAGACTGCAAAGATCCACTGAGTGTCATGTTTCTTGGTGAAGCTGGCATTAACAGTCAGTGATTGATGACGCATTTAAAAGGGTATTCACACAACGATTATTAAGTAGCATAGCCAAATAAGGAATGAACAATAATGACACTACCTTTAATTAGTTATGCAACTGTGAAGTCGAGGGGAAACGGTAGCCAGCAAAAATATTACAGCAGGCACAGTAAGTTAGGGTAAACATCTGAAGTTATAACGTCGGGTTCTGCACAGAATTAGGGAAAACAAATGATCAAATATGCATAGACCTGCATTCAACATTACACAAAAAAATGTATAGAAACACTTATTGTAAAATATAAAGTTATTACATCGACCGATGTCCAAAGGTGTCGCTGACAAGTCAATTTGTCTCCTCAAAAACAACAGAAAAGGCAACTTTGTTTCCCTTCGATGGATATCTCTAGAGAATAGTGCATTTGATACTAAGCACTTACTGCCCTCTACTGCACTGGCGAAGTGTTTACCCGATTTTTGTTGTCAGCAGGTCAAGCCATGAGATGACCCGTACCTCCATAGCATTTAATTACAAGACAATCGCATATTTTTAATTTGTACAACGAAAAAAAAAGCTAAAGTATTTTGCTAGAAAACTAGAAATATTGTATCACTGGGCGAGTTTTTTTTATGCGCGCAAGGGCACTGTCCCTGGTATTATAACGAACATCATTCCGGAACGTCCGTGGTACTGAAGATAGCACAATTCTGGAGCTAACCACGGTGCTGAAATCAGCAACATTTGTATTTTTGCTGCATGGGAGATATAAGATAGGTCTATTGGTCTAGGCTATGTAGACTATAGTTTGCGATTATATTTGCATAACCTCAACACCGAGTACGGATATATTTCTTAGGTGACTTAGTGTTCCACAAATCTGTGAAACACAGGTTTTAGGAGGGGTTCTGAAAGTCACTCAGGGGGGGTATCCATTGAAAGTTAACTAGCAACAATTGGAACCTAAGACACCCACCATGAGCACCTACTAAATTAACCAAGAGGTAAACAAAATAAAAACACTTACACAGGAAGCAAACCAAACAGGAGGCGCAAAACAAAATCACACAAAGGATTGTTTGTCTACAAATCAAATTGGGGAGTGCCAACTAAAGCTGTTAACCCTCCACATCTATCAAGACAAACTGGGTGACAGCAACCAGGACAGGTGTTACACATACTGACTGATGAGGTGACCAATTGATGCGCCCTATGAGCTAACGAGCTATACATGCTAAAGTCCAACCTAAAAACAAATGGAAAAAACAAAACCTGTAACACCTTCCCCCTTAAGGCAACAAATATATCCTATATTTTTGTTGGACAAATTTGCTCACCACCAACAGAAAACTTCCATTGCACAACATAACCAACTTAATGCGTTGTGTTCTCCAATATAAACATGGCATCTACTGGCTGTCAATAATTAAATATAAGACAATTTTTTTTGGTAAATATACATACATACATACATATACACACACATATACATATATACACATACATATACATATACATATATATATACACACACATATACATATACACACATACACACACATTTTTTCTGTTTATTATTATTATAATAAAACAATTTTTTGACATAGTTGCCTAAAACTCACAAGTTTAAAAAAAAAAAAATCACATACAGTGGGGCAAAAAAGTATTTAGTCAAGCCACCAATTGTGCAAGTTCTCCCACTTAAAAAGATGAGAGGCCTGTAATTTTCATCATAGGTACACTTCAACTATGACAGACAAAATGAGAAAAATCCAGAAAATCACATTGTAGGATTTTTAATGAATTTATTTGCAAATTATGGTGGAAAATAAGTATTTGGTCAATAACAAAAGTTCCTCAATACTTTGTTATATACCCTTTGTTGGCAATGACAGAGGTCAAACATTTATTCACAAGGTTTTCACACACTGTTGAAGTGCGCAAGGGCACTTTAAAGTACTACTTAATCGTTTTTTTGGGTATCTGTACTTCACTTTTACTATTTATATTTTTTGACAACTTTTACTTAACGACATTCCTAAAGATTATTATTTACTTCTTACATTTTGACTGACACCCAAAAGTACTAGTTGCAATTTGAATACTTAGCAGTACAGGAAAACAGTCCAATTCACACAGTTATCAAGAGAACATCCCTGGTCATCGCTACTGCCTCACATCTGTTGGACTCACCAAACATAAATGCTTCCTTTGTAAATTATGTCTGAGTGTTGGAGTTTGCCCCTAGCTGACAAAAAAGTAATAAAGTAAATTGTGCAGTCTGGTAAGCTAAATATAAGGAATTTGATGTATAGCATTTACTTTTACTCAAGTATGAAAATTGAGTACTTTTCCCACCACTGTACTTAAAGTACATTTAAAATATTTTTACTCAAGTAGTATTTTACTGGGTTACTTTTACTTGAGTAGTTTTCTATTAAGGTATCTTCACTTTCTCAAGTATGACAATTGAGTACTCTTTCCACCTCTGTGTCAGGGATACACATTGGCTAAACACAAAACCTATTGACTGCCCACCCTTGAAAGACAATCAGCAACCAAGTTGTCCTTACCATAGGCATGTATGATTTCAAGGGGAAACTCCTGCAATATCTATAGTAACATTCGTCTCGTGAGGAAAGTTACCACCTCACTGCGGAGCTTCTCTTTTCAGGGTTCACTCAATTGGCATGTTGATGGATCGGGCCGAGTCCCCAACATCGATGTCATGCTCTGGTACATTTGTCTGGGTTGGCACATCTGAGGTTAAACCCTGATATTCTAAAAGCAGGTCAACAATGTCGCCTTTTTCCTCTGGAGACAAGTGTGTCAAAAAGACATGAAGGTTTTCTAGAATCTCTGATGTACTCAACTGTCACAGGGTGTATTGGGCTTTCCTCGTATTCTTGAGGAAGACTATAGTCAACGATGGCAGCAGTGGCCACAAGCAGAACATCACTACTGGTTTCCACCGACTTCACCGCTCGATCGTAGCGGGTGAAGTATGGTTTCAACATGTTGACATGACACAGCCAGGTTTTTCCTCGTGCAGTCCGGTGTGATGATGATGTAATCCAGATTGATTTTTTTTTTTTTCACTATAGGGTAAGGGCCTGAAAAGCGAGCCTGCAACAGTGACCCCAAAACCAGGACTTGGTCACCCACATTGAAAATGCGGATTCGAGCCTTCCGATCTTAACAAACTTTCATTTTTGGATGTGCCCTCTCCAGATTCTCACTGGCAAACTAACAGGTGCGGTGCAATCTGTATCGAAAAGCGCTAATGTGCTCCAACAGATTTGTTTTTAAGGTGTCGCCCTGCAACAGCCTCTCTCTCTCACCTCGGACCTCTGACATGATGTCTAAACACTAATTAATTTGGACTAAAACCGAGAGATTCCTGAACAACCTCCCACACTGCAAACACAAGAAGGACCCATTCATATCAGTAAGACTAGGCCTTACTCCAATGACAACAGAGCTAGAAATAAGATCAGACACAAATGCTACAGTACAGTGCCTTGCGAAAGTATTCGGCCCCCTTGAACTTTGTGACCTTTTGCCACATTTCAGGCTTCAAACATAAAGATATAAAACTGTATTTTTTTGTGAAGAATCAACAACAAGTGGGACACAATCATGAAGTGGAACGACATTTATTGGATATTTCAAACTTTTTTAACAAATCAAAAACTGAAAAATTGAGCGTGCAAAATTATTCAGCCCCTTTACTTTCAGTGCAGCAAACTCTCTCCAGAAGTTCAGTGAGGATCTCTGAATGATCCAATGTTGACCTAAATGACTAATGATGATAAATACAATCCACCTGTGTGTAATCAAGTCTCCGTACAAATGCACCTGCACTGTGATAGTCTCAGAGGTCCGTTAAAAGCGCAGAGAGCATCATGAAGAACAAGGAACACACCAGGCAGGTCCGAGATACTGTTGTGAAGAAGTTTAAAGCCGGATTTGGATACAAAAAGATTTCCCAAGCTTTAAACATCCCAAGGAGCACTGTGCAAGCGATAATATTGAAATGGAAGGAGTATCAGACCACTGCAAATCTACCAAGACCTGGCCGTCCCTCTAAACTTTCAGCTCATACAAGGAGAAGACTGATCAGAGATGCAGCCAAGAGGCCCATGATCACTCTGGATGAACTGCAGAGATCTACAGCTGAGGTGGGAGACTCTGTCCATAGGACAACAATCAGTCGTATATTGCACAAATCTGGCCTTTATGGAAGAGTGGCAAGAAGAAAGCCATTTCTTAAAGATATCCATAAAAAGTGTCGTTTAAAGTTTGCCACAAGCCACCTGGGAGACACACCAAACATGTGGAAGAAGGTGCTCTGGTCAGATGAAACCAAAATTGAACTTTTTGGCAACAATGCAAAACGTTATGTTTGGCGTAAAAGCAACACAGCTCATCACCCTGAAAACACCATCCCCACTGTCAAACATGGTGGTGGCAGCATCATGGTTTGGGCCTGTTTTTCTTCAGCAGGGACAGGGAAGATGGATGGAGCCAAATACAGGACCATTCTGGAAGAAAACCTGATGGAGTCTGCAAAAGACCTGAGACTGGGACGGAGATTTGTCTTCCAACAAGACAATGATCCAAAACATAAAGCAAAATCTACAATGGAATGGTTCAAAAATAAACATATCCAGGTGTTAGAATGGCCAAGTCAAAGTCCAGATCTGAATCCAATCGAGAATCTGTGGAAAGATCTGAAAACTGCTGTTCACAAATGCTCTCCATCCAAACTCACTGAGCTTGGGCTGTTTTGCAAGGAGGAATGGGAAAAAATTTCAGTCTCTTTTTTTTTTTAAAGTTTGAAATATCCAATAAATGTCGTTCCACTTCATGATTGTGTCCCACTTGTTGTTGATTCTTCACAAAAAAATACAGTTTTATATCTTTATGTTTGAAGCCTGAAATGTGGCAAAAGGTCGCAAAGTTCAAGGGGGCCGAATACTTTTGCAAGGCACTGTAACTCCTCAATCTCAATGGGGGCTGAGGGCAGCTACAGTGACTCCACCCAGTCTCAATGGGGTTATGTAGAGAACTGAGCTAGGAGAGATTACCTCATGTTGTTATCTCAAAATAATCTTTAACTCAAACTCATATCCAAGTTAAATATGTCTGCCTTTTAAGATAATTTACTATCAAAGGCAGCTTTTAATGACAATTACAACAATCTTCATCTCAGAGGAAAAATACAGACTAAACATTGTTGGTTTGGAGGTAGTGAGAAGTGTTTGAGAATTGTCCACTTAAATCAAATCAAATTGTATTTGTCACATACACATGGTTAGCAGATGTTAATGTGAGTGTAGCGAAATGCTTGTGCTTCTAGTTCTGACCATGCAGTAATAACCAAATAGTAATCTAACCTAACAATTCCACAACAATGCCATGACTGTCCTGATCAGGTTAGGTTACAGGAGACCACAACCCTACAGATTATCTCTCAACCCCAACAGAGGAGGAGAGATCTAGGAGTCTGAAGATGTGGGGGTTTTATGACCCCTCACGCCCCTGGTAAATCTCAGGCCACAGACAAATTCCTTTGTCCTGTTACTATGGAGAACCAGCCTCAGAACATTAAACATGAAATAAAGGGTCTTTGGAACAATGGTGTCCGTCAGCCACAATGGTGGCCATGACGGTAGATGGAATATGAAAATGTATGTCATTGTTGTTTTGTTATTAAAAGGTTAATAGATGACAATATTACAAAAACATTGTAACGTGAAGAGTTTTCCTAGTATATGTTTGATGTTTATACATTGTAAGTTGAGTGGAAAATGTCAAAATCAAAGGGAATGTTTTGGTAAAGATGAAATGTGAAGTTAGTTGTCTAAAATTGAATTTGAGAAAAACCTAGACCTTGCTCTTAACTTGGTACGCCCAGAGAATTGCCCTAAAAGGTGGTTACGCCCACTTCTGACCCAAGGGTATAAAACCTGTGAGTAAAGAATTTACAGAGAAGACTACGTGACCCAAGCTGCAGCCATGGTCTAAAAAGTCAACGAACCCAGAATGCAACACAAGTTTGAAGACAAAGAAATATTTTTCTACCCAAGCTAGGGATGAGTAGCTGTGTCTAAGCGGGTTAATTAATTCAAGCCGGACGCCCTTAGCATCCAATCCCAACGAATCGTGGTATCTAAAAGGTTTCATTCCTATGCTGTGAGCTCTTAGCAGAGAATCCTCGGAGATCATCCCCACGTAATTACATCATTATATTCTGACCCATAAGAGCGGCAGTTTGGGGCAAGGGTTAGAATAGCATAGCTGACAAATTCACCCAAATGTATATTTATATTGTGTACTTTCTTTTTCCTCTCTCTCTTTTAAATCCCCATTTTGGGTAACACGCGCCACAGAGTGTTGGCCCGTTATACTAAGTTCTAATCAATAGCCTACAATGTGTATCTTTTATCATCATTTTAGCTTTTTAGTAAATAAATATTCAACTAAGATTGGTGTGGTGCGAACTCATTGGTGAGACCCGGGTCAGTGCAGATTCACGGACTATACGACGTTCAGAACGAGATTGTAGAGGTAACTGGTTAATTAGCGGCTGTTGTAAAATCAATATTCTGATATTCTTTGAGTTAATTTGGGAAATAGAAACTCAATAAAAACTAGTTTTCCCATGGTGCCCCAGGTTAATAATTGCTTGATTCAGTTAATCACGCAATTAGAAACTTTGAATCATTCGATGAACAACAGTCGTCACATTAACTAATACAACATCATGACAACAACTGCCTTATACACACACAAGTGTACAGGGATGAAAAATATGTACATAAAAATAAATGAAAGAGAGATAGTACAGAACGGCATAGGCGGGATGCAGTAGATGGTATAGCCACCATGCTTCTACACCTGCATTGCTTGCTGTTTGGGGTTTTAGGCTGGGTTTCTGTACAGCACTTTGAGATATCAGCTGATGTACGAAGGGCTATATAAATACATTTGATTTGATTTGTATAGAGTACAGTATATACATATGAGATGAGTAATGTGGGGTATGTAAACATAAGTGGCATTGTTTAAAGTGGCTAGTGATACATGTATTACATACATGTTTCCATTATTAAAGTGGCTGGAGTTGAGTCAGTATGTTGGCAGCAGCCACTCAATGTTAGTGGTGGCTGTTTAACAGTCTGATGGCCTTGAGATAGAAGCTGTTTTTCCGTCTCCCGGTCCCTGCTTTGATGCACCTGTACTGACCTCGCCTTCTGGATGATAGCGAGGTGAACAGGCAGTGGCTTGGGTGATTGTAGTCCTTGATGATCTTTATGGCCTTCCTGTGACATCGGGTGCTGTAGGTGTCCTGGAGGGCAGGTAGTTTGCCCCCAGTGATGCGTTGTGCAGACCTCACTACCCTCTGGAGAGCCTTACGGTTGTGGGCGGAGCAGTTGTCATACCAGGCGATGAGACAGCCCGACAGGATGCTCTCGATTGTGCATCTGTAAAAGTTTGTGAGTGCTTTTGGTGACAAGCCAAATTTCTTTGACCACGCAGTCATGGGTGAACAGGAGGGGCTGAACAAGCACCTTTGTGGGGCCCCAGTGTTGAGGATCAGCAGAGTGGAGGTGATGGTTCCTACCTTCACCACCTTGGGGTGGCCCGTCAGTAAGTCCAGGACCCAGTTGCACAGTGCAGGGTTCAGACCCAGGGCCTCAAGCTTAATGATGAGCTTGGAGGGTACTAATGGTGTTGAATGTTGAGCTATTGTTAATAAACAGCATTCTTACATAGGTATTCCTCTTGTCCAGATGGGCAGGGTGGTTGCGATTGCGTCGTCTGTGGACCTATTGGGGCGGTAAGCACATTGGAGTGGGTCTAGGGTGTCAGGTAGGGAGGAGGTGATATGGTCCTTGACTAGTCTCTCAAAGCACTTCATGATGACGGAAGTGAGTGCTACGGGAAGGTAGAAGTTTAGCTCAGTTACCTTAGCTTTCTTGGGAACAATATAATACACCGGAAACATGTTGTTTTTGACCATCCTCACAGTTTTTAAATAAATATTTTATTTGTTGTCAAACAAAAAAGGCAACAATGAATTTACCAACTTAGTCAATGGTTTAAGATCTTTGGCCAACAGATTGTTGAATTTACTCCGATCAACCCCTTTGCAGTGACAATGTCACTTTGTTTCCTGACACACCTAGAAGGATCGGTATGCCCCAACTGTAACATCAAACCGTTTGGGATTATTCAGTGTGCCTTCTCTGTCCAAAATAAAAAATTCAATATAACTTTTGACCTTTCACCCTGAGGGGAATGAAAGTTGGAGACTCCTGTCTGTGAGCATAACAGGCCACTTGTGAAAGTGACTCTCCGTCCATTGTTTAGTCCCAGGGGTGATTGTGTCGACACGGCGACCAAAATGCCGCAGGCATAGACGAGGGAGACGAGGTGGAGTCCTGGTGAAATTGAGGCGAAGAGAAAATCCAACGGTGCTCCCCTCCGTTCTATTGGCAAATGTCCAGTCAGTCAATGTCCAGTCCAGTCAAGAAGATGGATGAGGTTTGATTGAGAATCTCTTGTCAGAGAGACTTGAAAAGCTGTAATATTATATGTCTTCCTGAAACGTGGCTGGATGATGACGCCACACACGTAGAACTCAGTGGATTCTACATGCAGCAGCAGGATCGTACAGTGGCTTTGGAGAAGTCAAAAGGAGTATGCTTTTCCATAAATAACAACAGGTGTGCTACTTTAAGTATGAAGGAAATGTCAAGCTTTTGTTCACCTGATATAGAATACCTCATGATAAGCTGCAGACCCTTTTATCTACCAAGAGAGTTCTCATCCGTAATTATCACAGCTGTCTATATCCCGCTCCAAGCCAACACCACTCTTGCATTCAACGAACTGTGTATGGCCATAGACAGACAAGAATCCACTCACCTAGAGGCAGCGCTTCTGGTGGGAGGAGGCTTTAACGCGGGGAGACTTAAAACCATCCTACCTCACTTCTACCAACACGTCTCCTGCGCCAATAGGGGCATTAAAACTCTGGAACACTTTTATTCATCCCACAGAAATGCATACAAGGCCCTCCCTCGTCTTCCTTTTGGCAAATCTGACTATGACCATTCTCCTGCTTTCTATTTACAAACAGGAAGTACCAGTGATGCGGTCAATATGGAAGTGGTCGGATGAAGCAAACGCAACAAGACTGTTTTGCTAGTTCAGACAGATATGTTCCGGGATTCATCCGATTAGCATTGAGGAGTTTACCACAATAGTCACGACCTTCATCAACAAGTGAATAGAAGATGTCATCCCCACAGTGACTATAAGAACGTATCTAAACTAAAAAAAACATGGATTACAGGCAATATCCGCGCTGGGCTAAAGGCTCGAGCTACCCAAGATACGAATTACGGGGGAGCCAGGGGTGGCTCAGCTCACCTGAATGAGATGTTAGCTCCCCTAAATGCAACAAAAGTCCAACAATAATGCTAATTTAACCCTTCTCCTATATGAGTATGAGTTGAATTATTCTTGCTCATAGATGAAACTAAAGAAATGCAGAATTGACTAATTACTAATAGTTGCAAAAACCTCATTTAAAATACATAACACATAATATGTGACAAATATAATATTGAATTATTGTAAACATTACAGGACATTTTTCATGATGGAAAGAAATGTAAATATTAAAATGTGATTTAAAAATATATAATTTTTGGGAGAACCATTGAAGAGCTAGAGTTATTATACAGTCTGAGAGCAGTGGGGAGAGTGGCGTTTCGCAGGCGGTTAGTACGGGCGTTATACAGGACAGTTTGTAGCTATTTCTCAGGAGCCTCGTGGTGCAGTTACCTCTTTTTGGAGGGAGCGGGTCATTAAGTGGATGGTCAAGAGTGTGCATGTCCTTCTGCAGTGAGGGGAGCTGTGGTTGGACTGCTCCACCTCTGGAGATGATCCTCTAGGCCCTCCTCTGCACCCTGTCTAGTTGGGCCTGCTGCTTTTTACTGCATCCAACTAACAGCACTCCACTGTATTCCAGACAAGGCCTAACCAGTGTAGTGTAGACTGTAACCAGATCTTCAGTGGGTGGGCGATTTCTGTCAAGAACAGTCAAAAAGTGCAGGTCTTTTGAGGCCTTCCTCACTGACTGCCCCACATGTGTTACACCACTGAGGTTATATTCAAGATGAAAACCAAGATACTCAGTTGTTGTTACCACTGGTACTTCCTGTCCTCCTAGGATTAGTGGTGCAGGTTGTGCATGGGCTCTAGGAAAACATCAGAATTTCCACATACTTTTTCCCATTAAGGAGCATGTTGTTGGATGTGGCCCACTCTTCCAGCTGCTCTGCCTCCAAGCCCATGTAAATGTCCTCTTTGATGATGGTTAATGGTATGGCTCAAGACAGCCCAACATCATCTGCATACCCAGTGTCCGGAGCGTCACTGAAGACAACTTTTTGGGTGGACATGTGAAGGAGAAACAGATATGGTGAGACCACACCCCCTTGTAGCACACCAGAGGTGACCTCTGACCAAGGGCTAAAAGTACCATTTGTCATTACCCTCTGCCTTCTTCCTGTGGCGTAGTTGTGGAGCCTGTAACCTTGGACACAGTTCATTGTCAGACAGATGTTGCAGGAGCTTTGTGTGATCTACTCGATCAAAGGCTTTGGACATACCAGCAACTAACACCCTCACCATTGTTTTTTTTTTTTTAGTCTGTGGCTGGCAGCCAGGAGTGTGTGGCTTTCACAAGGGTGGTAGTAGTGCTGGACTTTGGGAGGTAGGCATGCCGATGTGTGCACTCAGATAAAACTTTTGGCATGAGATTTTTGTTGATGAAGTTCTCCAGGATTTTTCCAAGGCATGACATTAGAGAGATGGGCCTCCAGTCACTCGTTGTACGTGGGTTTGACACTTCAGGTATGGGACACACATTGGCAATCTTCCAGGCAGCAGGAACGGTCCCCTGCCAGTAGGTGTTGACTATGTGTGTGATGACAGGGGCTAGATCTTCTGCTCTTTTAGTAGCCAGGCTGGAATGCCATCAGGCCCACATGCTGTACATGGGCTCAGTCTGGTCAGAGCTTGCTTTATCAGGCCAATACTGCACAGCTCAACCTGCCTTGTAGGCATGGGCAGGGGGAAGATGGCAAGAGGTGTGGTGCTTCTCCATGCTTCAGCAAAAAATACATTAAAAACAGCCACATCGTTGTCTTCAATTCCCTCCACCTGTATTCTCCCTCCTGATGTTTTCTTTTGTCTCCAGTCCTTTGTTAATGAAGTCCCATCATTCCATAGCGTTTTTCTTCTTTAAGTCCTGGATTTCAGTTTTGTAGTAGTTTGTCTTTGCTTTTTTGATAAGCGTTTGCACAGTGTTTTTGTATTTTATCCCAAAGCTCATCTGCGTGCTCGTCGTCCTCGCCAGACTCTCGATCTGACTATCGTTCAGCGTCGGAACCGACTTCAGTGGGCAAATGCTCACCTTAGATGAAGAGCGCTCTTCATGGATGAGACTCAGACGGTCCCACAGGTGAAGAAACCGGATGTGGAGGTCCAGGGTTGGCATGGTTACACGTGGTCTGCTGTTGTGAGACCGGTTGGACATACCGCCAAATTCTCTGTTGGAGGCGGCTTATGGTAGAGACATTAACATATCTGTCAACAGCTCTGGTGGACATTCCTGCAGTCAGCATGGCAACTGCACACTCCCTCAAACTTGAGACATCTGTGGCATTGTATTGTGTGACAAAACTGCACATTTTAGAGTGGCCTTTTATTGTCCCCAGTACAAGGTGCAGCTGTGTAATGATCGTGCTGTTTAATCAGCTTCTTGGTATGCCACTCCTGTCAGGTGTATGGATTATTTTAGCATATGAGAAATTCTCTCTAACAGGGATGAAAACAAATTTGTGCACAATATTTGAGAGAAATAAGCTTTTGTGAGTATGGAACATGTTGGGGATCATTAATTTCAGCTCATGAAACATGGGACCAACACTTTATATGTTGCATTTACAATTTTGTTCAGTGTATGTGCATGTGTGTTTGTGTCTGTGTGTGAGTGAGTGCACGTGTGCGGAAAATCAGAGCAGGTGGATCATCCAGTTTAAGCGTTAAACAGTCTGATGGCTTGTAGATAGAGACTGTCTCTGTGCCTGTTGGTAGCAGACCTCATGCCATTTGCCCGACGATAAGGGAGAGAACAGCTTGTGGCTGGGGTGTGTGGGGTCCTTGATGATGCTGCGTGCCTTTGTTAGGCACCATTTTGAGTAGATGTCCAGGATGGGTGGGAGCACGGTCCCAGTGATGTACCGGGCCATGTTCACCACCCGCTGGAGGGCCTTGCGGTCTTGAATAGACCAATTCCCGTACCAGGCTGTGACGCAACTGGTCAGGACACTCGATGGTGCAGCAGTAGTAAACTAGAGAGTTCCCACGGGCGACATATCGAATTTCTTCAGCCACCTTAGGAAGTAAAGACACCGTTGCGCCCTCTTGACAAGAGAATGATGGCGTTGTTTGTCCATGACAAGTCCTCAGTGATTGTGGACGCAGAGGAACATCAAACTTGTGACTCTACTGCAGTCCTGTTGATATGGATCAGGGCCTGTTCCCTCCTCTGCTTCCTGAAGTCAACAATCAACTCCTTTGTTTTGCTGACGTTGAAGAAGAGGTTGTCATGACACCACAATGCCACTTCACTTACTTCCTACCTATAGGCTGTCGCATCATTGTTGGTTATCAGGCCTACAACCGTGGTGTCGTAAGCGAACTTGATGATGGGGAGTTGGTGTCATGCAAAGCCATACAGTCGTGGGTGAACAGGGAGTAGAGGACTGTGGACATGCTCCTGTGTTAAGAGTCAGCGTGGAGGAGGTGTTGTTGCCAATCCTACCAGCCTGTGGTCTGCTTGTCAGGAAGTCCAGGATCCAGCAGCAAAAAAAGTTGCAAAAATGACTTCGGTACCACGGGTAGAGTGAGGCTGCAGTAACCTACCGGCGGTGCCGTTTAGCAAATGTAAAACTGTGAAAGCAAGATGTGTTCACATTCGTGATATACAAACACAGTACACAGACACACTGTAACGGTTTTGACTTGAGGTTATTATTTATAGGGGTGCCAGGTAAGTTGTGCCTACCAGAGAAAACATTGGTTTCTCCTTTTAGTTTGGGTGGGAATGAGTCCCATCTGGTCAGTCAAGTCTACACCAATACAAAGGACTTATGTAAAAGTCAGGATGGAAATAAACTTTTCATAAACCATTAAAACATTGTAAAGAACTTCAAAAACAACTATATTCTTTTGCGTGGGTTGTATTAGCAACAACAATGATTACACACACACACACACATATATAATAATATCACAATGAGCTCTGGTTCCTCCAGAAATGTCCTGTACCTCGGGCCTAAAAAGAGTCCAGCCCGGTAAAGGAGTTCAGTGAACTCAAGTGACTTTTGTCACGCAATGTTTGTCCGTTCATTCAGTGTAGCGTAAACCCAGTATTTAAACATACCATCAATATAACAATTATTTTACCACAGAACTTTAAAGCGTATCAACTCTTACTAAGTCCTCAACTACAACTAACTACATAAATCATCAGTATACCTCACATCAAAACAAATGAAATACCGTATACAAAAAGGTTGTAGTCAGTCGGTCAGTCAGTCAGACAATCCAATCCGCCAATAGAACTCCAAAGAGTGGATCCGATCCTGGGTAAACTCTATTAGGCAACAAAACAACGGAATAGAGAAGCTTCGGGAACTGAGGGTTGAACACATCCTCAGTCACGTCTCCATCACAAGCCCACTTTTGCGCAGCTGATGCTGGCTATTTAATTGGGAATTAAAGGGAAAGCGCCCTATTGGAAGGAGCTGCACTGAGACGGTTCAGAAAAATTCAGGGCCGTCACAACACACACACACACAGCTTCACAGCAAGATCTAAGTGACCTTGATAGGTTTTTCTTTGTATTTCATGAATGAGAGATAAATCATTTTAAAAAAGTGTTAAACATTTTATTGGTCTATCAACACATTCTTTATCTTTATCATTTTTTAAAGTAGTTATATTACAGTGAACATTGATGACCCCATGTCAAAAGAAATCCCAGTAAAAAATGTCTGGTGGGCTTTTTTTGAGATGTGTGCAACTAATATATAATTAGTCCAGTGTGATGACTATTGCATACCATAAAATGCCCAGATTACGCCAGTTTAAAGATGTGTTGTGACATGTGGCACTAGTAGATCAATAATTCATTGTCATCAACATTGCAAAGCATAACATGCCCATAGTACGCCAGCTACTAGATTGGACAAATACTTGTTTAGTGTATACAAGTGAACTTTTAGGGAACCTAATTCTTTTTTTAACACAATGAGAATGGATGGGAAACATTTATGACATGTGTGCCACTAGTAAATCAACAATTAATTAACATGCTAATAGCATACCCTGCACACAAACATGTATATTTCAAAAGGGGTATGCAGTAGGTTGATAACGATATCAACGATATAGCATATAAGTATGCTGTATCTGATATTTCAAACAACATTCCCAACTAATGAGCAAACAGTCTTGGTGTTTTAATTTAATAAAATGAACAAGACTTACCAGCCTGTGTCTTCACTGACATTTTCAACCTCCCCCTGACCGAGTCTGTAATACCTACATGCTTCAAGCAGACCACCATAGTCCCTGTGCCCAAGGAAGTGAAGGTAACCTGCCTAAATGATTACCGCTCCGTGACACGTCAGTAGCCATGAAGTGCTTTGAAAGGCTGGTCATGTCTCACATCAACAGCATTCTCCTGGACACCCTAGACCCACTCCGATTCGCATACCGCCCCAACAGATCCCCAGATGACGCAATCTCAACCGCACTCCACACTGCCCTTTCTCACCTGGACAAAAGGAACACCTATGTGAGAATGCTGTTCATTGACTACAGCTCAGCGTTCAACACCATAGTGCCCACGAAGCTCATCACTAAGCTAAGGACTCTGGGACTAAACACCTCCCTCTGCAAATGGATCCTGGACTTCCTGATGGGCCGCCCCCAGGTGGTAAGAGTAGGCAACAACACGTCTGCCACA
Organism: Oncorhynchus tshawytscha; assembly: GCF_018296145.1. Taxonomy (NCBI): domain Eukaryota; kingdom Metazoa; phylum Chordata; class Actinopteri; order Salmoniformes; family Salmonidae; genus Oncorhynchus; species Oncorhynchus tshawytscha. The sequence goes on along the minus strand of NC_056458.1, from coordinate 9,420,480 downwards.
CTGATCCTTAACACTGGGGCCTCACCGGGGTGTGTACTTAGTCCCCTCCTGTATTCCCTGTTCACCCACGACTGCGTGGCCAAACACGACTCCAACACCATCATTAAGTTTGCTGACAACACAACAGCGGTAGGCCTGATCACCAACAGCGATGAGATGGCCTATAGGGAGGAGGTCAGAGAACTGGCAGTGTGGTGCCAGCACAACAACCTCTCCCTCAATATGAGCAAGACAAAGGAGCTGATCGTGGACTACAGGAAAAGGCGGGCCGAACGGGCCCCCATTAACATCAACGGGGCTGTAGTGGAGTGGGTCGAGAGTTTCAAATTCCTTGGTGTCCACATCACCAACAAACTATCATGGTCCAAACATACCAAGACAGTCATGAAGAGTGCACGACAAAACCTTTTCCCCCTCAGGAGACTGAAAATATTTGGCATGGGTCCCCAGATCCTCAAACGATTCTACAGCTGCACCATCGAGAGCATCCTGACCGGGTGCATCACCGCCTGGTATGGAAACTGCTCGGCATATAACCGTAAGGTGCTACAGAGGGTAGTGCGAACGGCCCAGTACATCTCTGGAGCCAAGCTTCCTGCCATCTAGGACCTATATAATAGGCGGTGTCAGAGGAAAGCCCATAAAATTGTCAGAGACTCCAGTCACCCAAGTTATAGACTGTTTTCTCTGCTACCGCATGGCAAGCGGTACCGGAGCGTCAAGTTTAGGACCAAAAGGCTCCTCAACAGCTTCTACTCCCAAGCCATTAGACTGCTGAACAATTCATAAAAATCACCACTGGACAATTTACATTGATAACCCCCCCACTCTTGTACACTGCTGCTACTTGCTGTTTGTTTGTTACCCATGCATAGTCACTCAGCCCCCCACTGACTCGGTACCGATGCCCCCTGTATATAGCCTCCTTATTCTTATTGTGTTACTTTTTATTATTACTTTTCATTTTAGCCTACTTGGTAAATATTTTCTTCTTGAATTGCACTGTTGGTTAAGGGCTTGTGAGTAAGCATTTCACTGTAAAGCCAACACTTGTTGTATTCGGCGCATGAAGCGAATAAAGTTTGATTTGATTTGACTTAACAACGCCAGTTTGGGGCTAATTTGAATGGGTGCCAATGGAGAGAGGCTATACCTTTTTTTAAATGTTTAATTTTTAATTTTTATTTTGTAATTTTTTACATTTTTTATTAACAACAAATCAATACATAAAGCACATGAGGGAACACAAGCATACATAGATTACAAACAATGGACAATCGCGCTAGGGGCGGGGCAAGGGGCGGGGCTAGGGGCGGGGCAAGGGGCGGGGCTAGGGGGTACAATATCACATTACAATTACACAAGGACCTTAAGGGACATGCATATACTTACAATTCTAACAGCTTTTTTGTTAGTAGAGCATTTAACCGTCTTAAACAGTTCAATTTCTTTTTGTAGGGTACGAAAATGTGGTTTTCTGTTTGTAAATTTACATTTGTGTATATGAAATTTGGCCAAAAGAATAATGAAATTAATTACATAAAAATGATTCCGCATATTTCTATTGTATGTAAAGAATCCAAACAGTACATCTCTCCACAATAGTGTAAAATCTTCATAAATGTGTTCAATTATAAACCTACTGATGTCTTGCCACAGTTTTCTTACATGCATACAATGGCAAAAAAGATGCACAACTGTTTCTGGGTGGTGAGAGAGGCTATAACTACGCGCCTGGTGCCCAAATTGATGACGTATGTCGCACAGTTGAGAGTCGAGTGGAGACGAATGGAGTTAGTTCAGTCAGTCGTCCTGGTGATCCTCGTTTATGCTGGCAACAACAACAGCATGGCGCCAATTAAAACTTGTAAAAGAAAGTGATGTTTATTTCGATGGGAAAGGGAGAAATAACTTGTAGTATTGTTCACCATCTGGATGTCGCCGTTACATGCCAATTAGCTAATGTAATATAAAGCCGGTGTGGATGACAGGTGCAACGGTGTTGTAATTCCCACTGGGCAGTATACGCTTCACCCGGCAGCTGTATCAAATGTCGCTAGCGGTAGATACGTGGCCAATTTGTTTCATCCCACTTGATTATACAGTGCCTCCAGAAAGTATTCAGACCCCTTGACTTTTTCCACATTTCTTACATTACAGCCTTATTCTAAAATTGATTCAATTGTATTTTGTGAAAGCTCTGACTTAGGCATTGAGGCCGATACGTAAAGTGTATTAAAAGAGCAGTGATACTATCAAGAGCAGTGTGGGGCTTTCTTCTTATTTCTCTGCAAAAAAAAAAAAAAGCCTCACTGTGTGTATATATATATATATATATACCGGTGAAATCGTTCTGCCAGTTCCTGGTTGCTAGTTTGCCTAATTTCAGCTGATGTGACAAAACAAGCACGTAAAGTCCAGAGAATCAATCCAAAACCACAAATATTTCAGCTGTTTGAAGCTGGTGTACAAAACTGAAAATAAAAGATGCAAAAATGCACCTTAAGAAAGGGAAGCATAGAAATAGTGGCCAAAAACCTATCTACCGCTTCTTAGACTTGCGTTCAGTGAGAATGACAGATCTATAACTCACAACTCTATGTACATTTGGTCGGGTCGCCCAAAAAGGTATACACCGCAGCTATAAAATGATTTCAATTGAGTTTCCCCATCACCACGAAAGTAATATTCCCTCTCATCACCACTAAAGTAATATTCCCTCTCCCGCGCCAATAGCAGATTCTGAGGATTTGTTTTCACATCCGTACCACCGTGGTGGGGGCGTGGCCACGGTATAAACGTAATTCCGTGAAAACTATGCCTGTCAGTCACGGTCTGCTTCTCTGGTGGTGTGCGAGGCTGCGAGCTCAAGAGGAACTACTTTTCAGACGCAGATAGACAAAAGACCCAACCATGGTAACGTTACGTTTGTTTCAAATGGCTGTAATTTTGTTATCCTAAATATACACAGTAGCTGTGTTTGGGACGGGTACTTACCTGGCCCGTTGAACATTGAAATTGTGAGTTTATTTCGCACCATAGTTTCACAATCGATGACTATTGGCTGGATAGGTAACTTGTAGCACACATTTTTAAGAACTGGCTTGTAACGTTAACTTCAATTACATTGTCATTCGTTGTTAGAGTTAACCTAGCCCCTCGGCATATCATCTTATCCATGACTAACGCTGGCATGAACTAGTGCATGTTGGCGTCCTTGGTAGTAGTTAACGCGTCGCTACCTTGTTAACTGTTAGGCCTCTTGTTAAACAGACGGCAAAAAATGTTAGCAAACCAACGTTACGCTATCCACCATTGGCATTGATAAGGTAAACAACGTTACTGTATTGCCTTTGAATTTAACTGCAATGTTAGAGCTACGCCGTGCCAGATAGCTGTTGAAGCGTTAGCCTTACAAGTACCGGTGACTACCGCCTGTTCCAGCTGACCCCACCCTTACTGCAAGTACAAGGAAGTGTAACATAACTAGCTAACAACCTGCCAATGTTCTTAGAAGATGATGAAATACGTCCATGGACTTTGTTCGGTGGCGTCTAATACTCACTGCGTGTGTTCACGTCTTAAAACATTTCAGTGATCATTGAGGGTTGGTTAGCCGCACAAACTAGGAAGCCATGGAACACAGCCACAATTTCCCTCTTACTTGACTTGCGCGCCAGTGTTTCTAAAGCCTCGTTCACATTGTGCCTCGTATACATCGTGACTGATTTCATTACGTCGTACATCTTTAGGGGGGGGGTTGTGTGTGTGTCTCAATTGAAACTCTTGACCCGCTCCGATTCTAGTTAGTTGTGCACGACTCCAGGATTTGAGTTGACTCCAACCACTCTAGCTCTACTCCCAAAACACACTGAAACGGATGTGCTCACACACACCTCATTATTGCACAGTCCTTCTAGGAAGACTACATTTGTATTCTAGAGGACTGACATGAACATGATGCTGCCATTTTGCCTATAAAATTCATCTTTGGTTTGAATCTAGAAGGTCATGTGTAGGAACTGCAATATTTCAGTGATGTTTTCTGTGTGCGGCCTTGATGGATCCCATAGGCTGATGCGGCGCACTCTACGCTGAAAAGCCTTTTCTCTGCCATATTCAGACTGGTATTACTACACTTTGGTTTTGTAATGATTATCAAAGCTTGTGCGTTATTCCATTGGACGATTCACACATGATTAGTTTTTCCAAACTGCTCCCATTAATTATTTTTTCAAATTTAATTGACTTATGACGGAAGCCTGTAGATGTATTGTAGACGTGAAGATATTTCATCGTCATGTCTAGACGACAATAGGCTTCACTGGTAACTCGTGATTGGCTGCCAAATGTATAGGTCTCCCCATAATATTTACATTGAAGTGTGATCATGATCATTATTGTAGCGGTCCATCTATGGTAGACGTCCTGCCTAATAACAATGCCCCACATCCTGCTGATTTGAGCTATTTAACCGTATTTGCACTTGCCATTTCCAAAAAGGTTAGGATGCTGCTTTGCGATCAAATGCCTATGTAGCCGATGTGAAATGGCTAGCGCTAGTGGCGTTTAAATCGGTGACGTCACTTGCTCTGAGTCCTTGAAGTAGTGGTTCCCCTTGCTCTGCGATGGGTATCGATGCTTCGAGGGTGTCTAACGTGTGCAGAGCGTCTCAGGTTCGCGCCCAGGTCGGGGCGAAGGGACGGACGTAAAGTCTATACTGGGACAGGGCTCTCCTGTTTGTGGAGAGCTACCATCCTGTAGGTTTATCCTCCAACCTAGCACATCTGCTTTAATAATTAGCTGGTTGAGTTAAATCAGGTGTGTTAAAGCTTGGGTTAGAGAAAAAACGTACAGGGAGGTAGCTCTCTAGGAACAGGGTTGGAGAGCCCTGACCTAATACTTAAACAGCCAGCAAGGGTTTCATTAAAAGCTATAGGATATACTTTTATTTTTATACTTTTATTGCACATTGTCTAATTAAACTGACACATTTGGCGATTTAACTTCAATTCATTGGCACTATGACGTTTCGCTTAGCCATTTTCATTGATAGATACAGCTGACGGAGCTATAGCCTATGCGCACGGTCCTGACTCTCTGCCTCGCCTTCTCTTTCTCTTCGCAATGAAAATGCTGGTGTGTTTGGTCGTCGATCTGTTGCGTGTAGAATAGCTCAGCCTACTCATTGATAGTCCCTACTTTAGTGAACTTGCGCAAGACATTGCAAGCCAAGAAATTGCGAAATATAGCATTTCTATAGCTACTTCATTTGATTACCAATGCACAGTCTGTGCCCCTCCCATCTCCCTCAAACTCGCTAGCTTGCTCTTTCTTTGCTGTGGAAGATACAAGAGTTTGTTCTCGAAGTAAACTACGCAAAATAGTTGCCACCATTGCGGAAATATTGAATCTTTGATTCCGCTAGCAATTGACTCCTAAACTTGACACCCAGACATTGCAGTTGACGGTCGAAGAATCTTATTTTCTAGTCGACTCCCCAGTGCCTTTCGTTTGGCATCGCGTTTATTTTGGGAGATTGCAAAGTATGGCCAGAATAAATAGTTTCAGGTGACAATAAAACGTTTTGTTTAATTACGTTATGTAACTTTATAGCTGGGTAGATTGTAGACACCACTAGTGAGCAAACCATTTTTTGTGAAGCATTTTTTTAAACCTTTTATTTAACCAGGCAAGTCAATTAAGAATTCATTCTTATTTAGAACTGACGCCCTACCAGAAGGCCTCCTGTGGGTACGGGGGCTTGGATTAAACATATAACATTAATTAAATTAAAATATCAGACAATCACAGCAACACAACCCTAAATAGATCTAAGACAACGACACAGCATGGCAACAACACAACATGGCAGCAGCACAGGGTACAAACAATATTGGACACAGACAACAGCAGTGGTTAGAGCGTTGGATTAGTAACCGAAAGATTGCAAGTTCAAATCCCAGAGCTGACAAGGTACAAATCTGTCGTTCTGCCCCTGAACAAGGCAGTTAACCCACTGTTCCTAGGCCATCATTGAAAATAAGAATGTGTTCTTAACTGACTTGCCTAGTTAAATAAAGGTCAAATGAAACAAAGGGAAAGAAGTTAGACAACAATACATCATGTGACGCAGCCACAACTGTCAGTAAATGTCCATGATTGAGTCTTTGAATGAAGAGATTGAGAAAACCGTCCAGTTTGAGTGTTTGTTGCAGCTTGTTCCAGTCACAAGCTGTAATTATCATTAAAAAAATGTATTTAAACCACACATTTAATAGAAGTGGCTTAGCAGCCAATGTGTATTTTAACATTACTATTAAAATAGGACTCACTTATAGGAATGGGTCATTGTTTACGAGTTAGTAGCTATTCCATAAAGCCATCAGCGAAAACCACATTTTCATCTGTGGTTTTTTAACTTCCAGGTTTTTGACTGACTGGCTGGACTGAAGACGTCGCAAAGTTTGTCAAATGTCAGTATGTGGTGGCCGTCTCGCAACGGAGCCTTCAACCATAAGGGTGCTTAGCGATTCCACTCCCCATTGAAATGCATGACATCCGTTGCACTGTAACTGAGTGCTTATGGGTAATGTGAACAAGGCTTTACCCATAAGCACACCGTTAATTTGCGACAGATGTCATACATGCTCTGCATTGCGAACTCGCTTGACTTGCTATACATTTATAAAAACAAGTTGAGGAAAAAGTAACTATACAAAGCTATGTTTTATCACCTGAAATGGTATGTTTATCCTGTTCTGAATGAAACGGTCATATTTTGGAGTCTCCCAAAACAGGACATGCTTTCCTCCATCTTTCGTTACAAACACAGACACTTGTCTGTTCAGTAGCGGGACAGGACTCCAGGAAGATGACTTGCAGCACAATGAAATGGGCTACATAACGATGTGTACGGGGTATACTGTAATGTAACCTAACGGAGTGCTTATGGGTAATGTGAACGGGGCTTAACATTACCTCCGCTCAAAAGGTATGGGGTTCTTCAGCACAACCACCATAAGAAAGAATGGACCATGTGCTGTAACTATTTATTTGGTTGAGAAAAGAGGACATGCAAACACAATGTTAGAGTGGGAATCCTGTTCTTTGAATAGTCTTATTTTCTTCATGGTCAAAACATTGGAATTATGTTTTTACAATTTCATTAAAAACGGTAAATAAGTACCGGTATTCAATACATTTTTTTATGGCAAACCGAAGTCCAGGCGTAATACTTTGCCTAATTGGGCTAGACGTGCCGCTAGCATTTCCAACCAAGCAGAGGTGTCAGAAATAGTGATAAAATAAGTCACTTACCTTTGAAGATCTTCATCTGGTTGCAATCACAAGGGTCCCAGCTACATAACAAATTGTCCTTTTGTTTGAAAAAGTCCTTTATATCCCAGAAAAGTCTTTCATTGGCGCGCTTGACTCAGTAATGCACAGGTTTCCCTTGTTCAAAATGCATACAAATGAATCCCGCAAGTTACTTTTAAACTTCTTCCAAACATATCAAATAACGTTCCTAATCAATCCTCGGGTACCCTAATATGTAACTAAATGATACGATTTAAGACTGAGAATACCAGAGACCATTACTGGAGATAAATAATGAAGTAGGTGCCCTCACCGGAACGCGCAACAAACACTACAGCCAAAATGGGAGCCACTTACTAAAACTATAAATTCTAGCCCATTTTTCAAAAAACAAGCCTGAAACTCTTTCTAAAGACCATGCAATCTGGGAGGTATTCCTCTTCTATTCCCATTGACAGCCATAGTAATCAAGGGTGAGCTGGGGAAAAAAATAAAATAATTCTGGATGGATTGTCCTTGGGTTTTTGCCTGCCATATCAGTTCTGTTATACTCCGACATTATTTTAAGTTTTAGAAACTTTAGAGTTTTCTATCCAATACTACCAATTATATGCATATCCTAGCTTCTAGGCAGTTTACAATAACAGGAAGTTTACTTTGGGCACCTCATTCATCCAAACCTCCGAATACTGCCCCCTAGCCCGAAGAAGTTAACTCCAATAATATGTTGCATGGACTCAATAATAGTGTGCAATAATGGTGTGTAACATGATTTCTGAATGACTACCTCATCTCTGTACCACACTTATCTGTAAGGTATTTTAGTCAACCAGTGAATTAACACCGATTCAACCAATAAGGTTTTCCAATGCCTTGCAAAGAAGGCCACCTACTGGTAAATAACAAGCAGACATTGAATATCCCTTTGAGCATGGTGCATTTATTAAATAGACTTTGGATGGTGGATCAATACACCTAGTCACTACAAAGATAGGATGCTTAGATATGAAATAGAGCTAAGCACAGGCAAAATACTAAACGAATCCTGGTTGCCTGCTTTCCAACACACTTTTCAGTGGATAATAACTTAAAACACAAGGCCAAATATACACTGGATTTGCTTACCAAGACATTGAATGTGCCTGAGTGGCTTAGTTTTGACTTAAATTGGCTTGAAAATCTATGGCAAGACTGTTCATCAACCAACTTGACAGAGCTTGAAGAAAAAAAGTGTGCAATATTGTACAATCGAAATTATTTACATATTTTGAGTTCGGGCTGTAATGCATCAAAGTGGAATAAGTCAAGGGCTGTGAATACTTACTGACGGCACTGTAACTGATGACAGTTGCTCAAATCTATTCTGGCACCGTAAAGTCAACTGATATGGACAGTGCAGGTGTAAGATGCTCAAATTAGCAGTGCAATGGCAGATAGTGATTTATGAAATGCATGGGTCTCTTGGGTACACTATGCATTAAAGATGTTTTTTCTCCTTAGGCCTCTGGGGTGACCGTGACCGATGAAGTTATTACAGTCTTCAACGAGATGAAGGTGCGTAAGGCCCAGGCGAACGAGGACGAGAAGAAGAAGCGGAAGAAGGCGGTGCTGTTCTGCCTGAGCGAGGACAAGAAACACATCGTCCTTGAATCGGGCAAAGAGATCCTGACTGGCGACGTGGGTACTACCATTGCAGACCCCTACCTGCACTTTGTCAAGATGCTGCCCGCAGATGACTGTCGCTACGCCCTCTATGACGCCACCTACGAGACCAAGGAGACCAAGAAAGAGGACCTGGTCTTCATCTTCTGGTGCATGTCAACTGTTAAGCACTGGGTTTAAAAAGTCAGTTTGATTACAACTAGAAATACAGAACCTTGTGGTCATCTCTCCTGTTCTCTGTATTGCAGGGCCCCAGATGGTGCTCCACTGAAGAGCAAAATGATCTACGCCAGCTCAAAGGATGCCATTAAAAAGAAATTCACAGGTGAGCACTGTTTTTAGGTTGAAAGAATCATAATACTGTCCAACTGCTGTGTGGGTATTTCTAGGGTACTTCATTCTTCATATTTGACCACTTTGCTCAATTGCAGGTATCAAGCATGAATGGCAAGTTAACGGTTTGGAGGACATCAAAGATCGGCGAACCTTAGCAGAGAAGCTTGGAGGCTCGTCAGTGGTCACCCTTGAAGGTGGGCCTGTATAAATCCCATCTTGGGTATGATCTGAGGCCTACAGGGAAAGAAGAAAAAAACAGAATTTTAAATCCCGTGGTTATGGCTGTTTATTCCAGAATAAGGAATTGGGTGAGGGGCTTTAGAGTACAAATTTGAGGGTGTTGGGATGGGGTATTTTGTTGTGTGGAGAAAAATCAAGCATGCTGTTTCATGGTTTAAAATTGTGGTTATCATTCCACTTGTCACAATGAAGAACACACATGTCTTAAATGGCAATTTGTGATTAAGGATTATGACAAAATAGATGAAGATTTGTCACCATTTCTGAGATTGACCTTGCAATTTCCAAACTCATGAAGAATGATATCTAATGGAAGAGAATTTGCCCTTGCATTTTCCAACTAATGAACAAAATGGGTTTTACAGAATGACCTTTTAACAGATGAGTACTGGTTATGTCTCTTGTTTAATGGAGGGGTGTCTGGATCAGGCAGATGAAAGAAACTAATGAGCAATCCTATGACCAACCTACTGGGTTAATTTATGCACTTTGTTCACATGAATCTGATGGCAATTCCTGTATTGCCAAATTAGTTATTCTTTAGCATGTCTAGCTAAATCTAGTTTCATTTTCCAGCATGCTTCCAGTAAAATTAAAATTCCAAAATGTGACCTTATTCTATTAAGTTATTTCCAAAACCTTTGCGCAAACAGTAAATGCGCTCTGTGTACAAACAAAAATACATTCCTTTTTTCATGATAAAATCTCAGAACAGCTTGAACAGGGATCAATTGGAGTCAGGGGTATGTCGTAGTGTGGGTGGCTCAAGTTGGAAGAAGCCTATGAGAGCAAGTAAAGTGTGGATGTATATGTGGGTGTTCTGTTTTTGTCTCCTTGTGTCTAAATAAAGAAAATGCATTTACTAGCTGCTGCTTGTAACAACATGTTTTCTTTGCCTAACTGTCCAATCCTGCGTAAGTTATATTTTTTACATTTTTGAATTGATAGTCTATTTGGATGCATCAATATATTAGCAAATTATTAGTCTATTCATGGTGCATTTTTTTTTTTAATTATTTCTTTGCATTTAACCGTGCACATAATTATAGCCCACACAGCTCAGTGGGGGAAAAGTGCAGGGCATGCAATTTTTGGCTAAGTAGTATATCCCCATTAGTGATGGGCGTTCTGAGTCTTTTCGGAGAGCTGTAGTCTTCGGCTCCATTCAAGTAAGAGGCCCATCCAGGGCCGTCTCCAGGCATAAGCGACATAAGAACTTATCCCAGCTATTAAAGCTGCCAGAGCATGGGGACAGTTGTCCACCCGACCTCCCAAAAGCCTGGCAGAAGTGCCAGCCTAATGTGACTTACACCAACTGATACTAAATTGCCTGATTGACTGGCCATGTCGGAATACCCATACTAGCGTACTACATATATAAACTGCATACTATTTACTCATCGCATACTGTTTAGTAAAAAGTGTGCCATGGCTGCAACGCATTAGCGGCTCTAAATTGAGTAGGTGGGGTTGAGTGGGGGGGTTTCTCAAATTCAGTAGCCATGCATCGCATTAACGAGGCTGATAACTTTCACATTCAACCTATAACATAGTGGCCCATCTATTCTAATTTTAAAAAGTACTGAAGACCGAAACTGGTTCCATTTCGACACAGTGATACCATAGTGCTTTAACATGTAAATTCAATCAAATAGCCTAGTACACACACACACACTTTCCAAATGTTGAAATTTAAAGGCTATTGTACAGAAACACGTGGACAGCGGGTGCATCGCAAATTCAGAACCGCTGGACATCAAAGTAAAGCACTGATCATTGGGAACGAGATCAGAATGACTGCAAAGGCTTGGCCCATAAATAAAATAAGTAGCCTTGCCTACAAAACTAAAACAATGCACATGTTCAAAAGGCCTGATTAACATGACCGCAGTAACGCAGCCGCATCCCGAGTCCCCGGAGCCGACACATTCAGGAATCAGAAGATGGTTTACTATTTAATTTAGAAGCTCTGAAGGCTAAGAAAACACGCTTATCAATGACAAAGCAGTAATCCACTTTAAAAATAATTGTTATCAAAGATGTAGCCTGCGATGCAATCCTATCATTTTAAGAACAAAAACTACTTTGCCAACATTTGAACTCTTCTGCAGAAGCTTTGGGCATTTTCCCAATTAAGTAGCCTAGTTTTGTTAGGCTCTAGTTCTCTTCAAGTAGCCCACCTCTTCCAATGCATTATGGAAAAGTGTGCATCGAATTCTACGTGAGGCAAAATTAGTATAACATCCTGGCATTTAAACCATACTCAATTTTCTAAATGTAGCTTACTATTTAACATATTTTGGCATAATGAAAATGCGCCATGCGTGATTGTATTGTTTCCCACTATTCGTTGATTTTGGTAGCGCCTACTCATATCTAAATTATCAGCTGTTGTCAAAGCTGAAATGAGTATGACATCTGGGCATTTAAAGTATACATTTTTCAAAATGTTGCATACTATTACTTTCTCTTTTCGAATACTCAAACGGCCTATTTCGGATGCATGTATGGGTATTCGGACTCAAGCCAAACAATGTCTTTATTTTATTTTTGTTTTTCTCCATCTATCTCCGGTAAGCTATCCAGGAAAGGGCTAAGATTTAGCCCATATTAATATATGTAGCCTTAAATGAAATCAGTAGCTTGCTAACATTGGATAACATTCATATACTGGCCATCTCTGAAACTCACTTAGATAATTCCTTTGATGATACAGCAGTAACAACACAAGGATATAACATCTACAGAAAAGACAGGAATGTCAATGGGGGAGGTGTTGCTGTATATGTTCAGAGCCATATTCCTGTGAAGCTTAGGGAGGATCTCCTGTCAAATGTTGGAGTGTTGTGGTTGCAAGTTCATCTGCCTCATCTAATGCCCCTTCTTTTGGGACACTGCTTTAGGCCACCAAGTGCCAACACTCAGTATTTGGATAATGCAGTTAGTGTGCAATGCTTGATCATGTGTGTGATGTTAAAAGTGCTGTCTATTCTCTGGGTGACCTGAATATTGACTGGTTAGCAACATAGCACATTGGTAAAAGTCAGTGAAAAACATTGAAGCTAAGCAGGGCTGGACATGTCAACAACCCTGGATGGGAGACCAAAGGCATAGCTCCAGTTAAATAAAATGTCCAGTGGGAGGTGCTGTCCAGGCTTAACCATGAAACTCATACATGTAAATGTACACTAGATATACCAAAGTATGTGGTCACCTTCTGAAATTAGTGGATTTGGCTGTTGCTGACAGGTGTATAAAATCGAGCGCACTGCCATGCAATCTCCATAGACAAACGTTGGCATTAGATTGGCCTTATACTACTCTCAGTGACTTTCAACGTGGCGCCGCCAACAAGTCAGTTTGTTACATTTCTGCCCTGCTGGAGTTGCCCCAATCAACTGTAAGTGCTGTTCTCTGGAGTGATGAATCACGCTTCACCATCTGGCAGTCCAACAGACAAATCTGGGTTGGCGGATGCCAGGAGTACACCACCTACCCGTGTAGTGCCAACTGTACAGATTGCTGGAGAGGGAATAATGTTCTGGGGCTTTTTTTCATGGTTTGGGCTAGGCCCCTTAATTCCAGAGAAGGGAAATCTAAATGCTACAGCATACAATGACATTGAAAATTATTCTATGTTTCCAACTTTGTGGCAACAGTTTGGGGAAGGCCCTTTCCTGTTTCAGCATGACAATGCCCTGCGCACAAAGTGAGGTCCATACAGAAATTATTTGTCAAGATCGGTGTAGAAGAACTAGACTGGCCTGCAGAGCCCTGACCTCAACCCCATCGAACACCTTTGGGATGAATTGGAATGCCGACTGCGAGCCAGGCCTAATTGCCCAACATCAGTGCCTGACGTCACAAATACTCTTGTGGCTAAATGGAAGCCGCAGCAATGTTCTAACATCGAGTGGAAAGCCTTCCCAGAAGAGGAGGCTGTTATAGCAGCAAAGGGGGGGACCAACTCCATATTAATGCCCATGATTTTGGAATGAGATGTTGGACATGCATGTGTCCACATACTTTTGGTAATGTAGTCTATATAGTAATTCTCATGTTTTTTTACATGTTGACTTGTAAAAAATACTATGTGAAACCCATAAGGAAAGCATTTATTTTGTAGAACATACACCTTTCTTATAATATTCATAGATGACTCATAATTCAATATTTTCTCAAATATGTCATACCATATCTATGTTGTAAATTCACCACAATCATGTATTCAATGGTGTATGTCATATAAGACATATAAGTTAACACATATACAACACTGACAAAATATTACCAGATCCTTCTGAGAACTTATTTCAATTTGTGTACGAATTATCTTCTTCTGCCATACAAGATTCTAATTTAATTTTCATCATTATTTTCCATATGGGTGGGTCTAAAGTCATTTATAAGAGATCATACAAAATGCTTACTCAGGGCTCTTTTGTTGAAGGTGTAAAACATGTTGATCTGATGTGTATGAGGAAGTGAATCCAGATGCAGCACTGGAAGTATTTGTAAATTAATAGCCAATCATTGACAAGCATGGAACTAACTGTGAGAGCTGTTAGAGCCTCCTGGATTGGTGATGAATTGAACAATTGTATGGTTCAAAGCATTTATGCAAAAGAGGTGGCAAACAAATAAAGCTGTTCAGCTGATTGGTTGACATACTGTACATTTGGAAATGTTGTGACTAAAGTTAACAAAAATTATATTACCAAAACAAGATAATTGACATAAAACACAATGGAAAAAGACTTTGGAGTACATTTAATGATATCATGGGTAGAAAACCCAATTCATCTCCATTGTTCATTGAAGTTGATGGGTCATTTATAACGGCAGGGTACCTTAGTGGTTAGAGCTTTGGACTAGTAACCGGAAGGTTGCAAGCTCAAACCCCCGAGCTGACAAGGTACAAATCTGTCGTTCTGCCCCTGAACAGGCAGTTAACCCACTGTTCCTAGGCTGGCATTGAAAATAAGAATTTGTTCTTAACTGACTTGCCTAGTTAAAATAAAGGTAAAATAAAATAACAGAAACTTTCGATGTTGCCAATCATTTCAATGACTATTTCACTAGTAAAGAGGAAAAACTAATTAGTGGAATGACAACATTGAATAGTGAACCATCATATTGAATAATGAAAGAGAGGGATTGCTTTTTAAAATTTGGTCAAGTTAGTGTGGGAGAGGTGGAAAAACAATTGTTATCCACCTAATAATGACAAGCTACCAGGTACAGACAACCTTGATGGGAAACTATTGAGAATGGTAGGGGACTGTATTTATTTGCTATATCTTTAACAAAAGCCTAAAGGAGTGTGTGTGTCCACAGGCGTGGAAGGAAGCTAAAGTAATTCCACAGCCTAAAAATTGTAAAGCACCCTTTGCTGGATCTAACAGCTGCCCAATCAGTTTGCTGCCTGTTCTTATTACACTGATGTAGAGAATTGTGTTTGAACAAATACAATGCTATTTCTCAGAAAACAAGTTAACTACTGACTTTCTGCATGCATATAGAGAAGGGCACTCAACGTGTACTGCACTGACTCAGATGACTGGGTAAAGTAAATGGATAATAAGATGATAGTTGAAGCTGTATCATTAGATTTCTGTGCAGCCTTTGATGTTATTAATCATAAATTGTTACTGAAAAAAATAACTTGCTATGGCTTTACATCACCTGCCATCACATGGTTGGAGAGTTATTTATCCAATAGAACCCATAGAGTGTTGTTCAATAGAAGCTTCTCTCACACCAGATACAGTGCATTTGGAAAGTATTCAGGCCCCTTGACTTTTTCCACATTTTGTTATGTTACAGCCTTATTCTAAAAATATATATATATTTTACATTTCTCTCATCAATCTACACAAAATACCCCATAATGACAAAGTAGAAAGTTTTGAAAATGTATTTAAAGTTACAAACGGAAATATCACATTGACATAATTATTCAGACCCTTTACTCAGTACTTTGTTGAAGCACCTTTGGCAGTGATTACAGCCTCAAGTCTTGTGTATGACGCTACAAGCTTGGCATACCTGTATTTGGGGAGTTTCTCCCATTCTTCTCTGCAGATCCTCTCAAGCTCTGTCAGGTTGGATGGGGAGCGTCGCTGCACAACTATTCTAAGGTCTCTCCTGACATGTTCGATTGGGTTCATGTCTGGCCTCTGACTGGGCCACCCAAGGACATTCAGAGACTTGTCCCAAAGCCATTCCTGCGTTTTCTTGGTTGTGTGCTTAGGATTGTTGTCCTGTTGGAAGGTGAACTGTCGCCCCAGTCTGAGGTCCTGAGTGCTCTGGAGCAGGTTTCATCAAGGATCTCTGTACTTATGCTGCCACCACCATGCTTTACCGTAGGGATGGTGCCATGTTTCCCCAAGATGTGACTCTTGGCATTCAGGCCAAAAAGTTAAATCTTGGTTTCATCAGACCAGAGAATCTTGTTTCTCATGGTCTGAGAGTCTTTAGGTGCCTTTTGGCAAACTCCAAGCAGGCTGTCATGTGCGTTTTACTGAGGAGTAACTTCCATCAGGCCACTCTACCATAAAGGCCTGATTGGTGGAGTGCTGCAGAGATGGTTGTCATTCTGGAAGGTTCTCCCATTTCCACAGAGGAACTCTGAAGCTCTGTCAGAGTGACCATCGGGTTCTTGATCACCTCCCTGACCAAAGACCTTCTACCCTGATTGCTCAGTCTGGCCAGGCGGACAGCTCTAGAACGAGTCTTGTTGGTTCCAAACTTCTTCCATTTAAGAATGATGGCGGCCACTGTTCTTGGGGATCTTCAATGCTGCAGAAATGATTTGGTACCCTTCCCCAGATCTGTGCCTTGGCACAATCCTGTCTCTGAGCTCTACAGACAATTCCTTTGACCTTATAGCTTGGTTTTTACTTGGTTTTTGCTCTGAAATACACTGTCAACTGTGAGACCTTATATAGACCGGTGTGTGCCTTTCCAAATCCTGTTTAATCAATTGAATTTACACACAGGTGGACTCCAATCAAGTTGTAGAAACATCTCAAGGATATTAATGGAAACTGGATATACCTGAGCTCAATTTCGAGTCACATAGCAAAGGGTCTGAATACCTACAGTACCAGTCAAAAGTTTGGACACACCTATTCCTTTAAGGGTTTTTTCTTTATTTTCTACATTGTAGAATAATAGTGAAGACATCAAAACTACGAAACAATTACTGTGACGAAAATTCCAGATTGTCTGCATAATCAGATAACATTCAGCTCAGACAACCATACATACCCCACAAGACATGCCACCAGGGGTCTCTTCAGACACCCATACATACCCCACAAGACATGCCACCAGGGGTCTCTTCAGACACCCATACATACCCCACAAGAAATGTCACCAGGGCTCTCTTCACAGTCCCCAGGTCCAAAAAGGAATTCACAGTAACGATCACATGGAACTCCTTTCTATTTTAATTTACTTAAGCAAACAGTAGTAGCAGGATGATGATCACCATCACTAGTCCCGGCTTCCTCTGGGCTCTGTCCCATTTCGACCCCTACACCCTTCCCCTGGGCCGAATTACCGACCGGTGTTAAGATACTGATGGTTTGTCAAGATTGATGGTTTGTACAGTTGTGTCTACGAGTACAGCTACATCTTGTTGTCACATCGGGGATAAGAGTTGTTGACAACTGTAGCATTTTAGCTAAGCTTAACCCTAAGCCTTTTCCTAACCTTAACCTCATTCTCCTAACCTTCTACATGAATTATCCTAACCCGCCACGTTAAGTTCTTCTAACCTGTCACGTTAATTCTGCTATCCTGTCACGTTAGTTCTCCTAACCTGCAACATTAATTATCCTAACCTGCTACTTTAGTTATCCTAACCTGCTATGTAAACAAACCACTATCACCACATAGGACATGCAGCCCCCCAGATAACATATGATCACATCAGTTGAGGGCCCCCTGGAGGTCCGCCCAGATAGCATATGAACAGGTCAGTTGAAAACCTCAACAAATTCGGCTGTGGGGGTGTGGAAGTAAGTGCCCTAGGGGCCCAAATTTGGTAGTCCTGCCCTGCCCTTCCCATTGAACTAGTGATCGTGAAATGTAGGTGAATAGAGCGATGTGCAAAGTTCATCAGACTGTTCCAATGTACAAGGAGGATTTGCTCACCGGCGCACATCAAGCGCACAATATCTAGGCTGTGATATAGCCACTCGAACTAGGCCTAATTAAAATGTTGCATTTATGTAGGCATTTAAGAAGATGGTGCACGCTTACCGGTAGGCTATGTCTCGTAACTGGGTGACGTCAACTCTAACCATCGACGATGAAATGTGCAGGTGAACACGGGATAAACACATGAACCAAAAGCAAGAAGGGAGGAGGGCAAAATTATCTGGCGAACATGATTTCTGAATGGGGGGATGAAGATATATTTACGGATAAATGGCGTGCTATGCTATCGCACTTAACCGATATAGCTGCATCAGGAGGTATAGCCTAAATTGCCTATCAAATAATAACGGGATGTCTCTCGCGATATATTTCCTCCCATCATTGTTCCTCCTCTCGATAGTCCATGTTGGCGCCAATGGAGTGATCCAATTGAACTAGTATAGAGAAGGCTACTGTGGAGAAGTAGGCTAGGCGACAGCAATACATTAACAATACACCCACATGTGGCACTGGTGACTTAACGGGCACCCGAGAAACAACACCTGAATTTTTTGTTTTTGTTTTTCACTGTCCCGCGATCGTGTGACATGACACGTAGGACATGATCGAATCAAGCCGTTGGGGCAATTGTAGGAGGTGCGGTAATAACCTGGCAGGAGGGAAGCTTCATGCTTGGAAGACGTTTGCTTTTGGAGGATCGTATTCATACATGAGGCTTGAGTTGTCATGCGGGGCGGTCCCGACTCTGGACCCCCTGATTGTCGGAGTCTCGGACAGATCCCGATGCTCACGGTCAAATCGTTGCTTGTGAGGAACAAAATAATGCCTGCGGTGAACGTTACCGGAGAAGCGCCCTTACTGAACGGGGGCAGAAGAGAAGAGGTAGAGCATTAGTATAGGTTGGGTTGTTTGGGAAGTGTGTTTGTGTGTGCTCTCGCGCGCGCGCTCCTGTGTGTGTAATTGTGTATTGTTGGACGCTAGTGCATAGGTAGCTTCCTCTCGCAACTAGGCATTTATATTAGCGATTCTGAATTTGACTGTGTTGTTTACAGATGCGTAGTGCCTAGTTGTGGGACGAAACTAATGCACAGGCTACTATATACAGGCTAATAAAATGACAATTTAGAATTGTCATTTTATAGAATGCGCGATTGCAGGAATATTTAATTCATATCATATTAGGCCTGCACTGCGTGGAAAGCTCAAGCTAATTGGTTACTCAACCTAAGTTACCACTCAGCTCACAGTTATCCTCTTACTAACCAACATGTTGAGCACAAACAGACCTCTGCATTTCTGTTGGGTCTGAGTTGTATCAGAGTCCCGCTGGTTTTTACAGTAGTTCTTATTTTTACAGTAGTCCCAGTCACGTTCTTATTTTTAGTGCGTGTATTTGACAAGGTTACTTGAAGAGTCACCCCGGGCAAATGGAGGGACGCAACTGCATTGCAGTCGAAGTGGAGGTGAACGATTGAGCTCCCCCTCATCTATTTGCCTGTACCGGGATATGAATGCCACATACAACTGCTTGATATTCAACTCCTCATAATCATGATTAGGAGACATATCTTCTCTGGGGATTACTTATTACAATGAACGGTATAGCATCAGTCCACATTATAGTCTAAGGTCACTAATTATGGTCTGTCTGAGTAGTAGTCAGAGTTGCTGAGCTATAACCTCAGATCTTATGTTACAGGGTGATCGATAAAAGAGAGACAGAGATGGAGATGGTGCCAAGTGGAGAGCACTATTGAGTTTTGATAATGATTGTATTATACTGACACAACCATATCAATGCTCTTAAGTGTTCCTGTTTACATAAGCAACATGTCTCATGTTATAATGCCTTACTATCCCATGAGCATGGCTGATATTTGCACATCCGATGTCAATATGTCCTGTCAGGGTAAATCAGCACAATTCTGCGTGTGGTAATGTGATTTTTTTTTTGGGGGGTTACATTTATTATTGAGGGGCCTTTGTGCTCTATTGAATGTTGTGGGGTTAGAGAGAAGTAGAGAGATGTGCAGGCCATCTCTCTGTTTTCCCTTCCTCTGCTTTGCCCTTCATCTCAAAGTGAGGGTAAGGCAGGGGAAGCCAGGCCCCTACACACACACACGCACAAACTCACATTATGTTACTGTCTGCCTCTAATCTGAGAGCCATTCCCAATAAAGCTGTCTCTCAGGCCAGTAGTTCTTAGGCTTGATAAATCATTTACAGCGGTTGAGTGAAACTGAAATGCTCTATATTTACCTACATAAATCTATATTCTCTACCTTTCTGTTGTTGCATCGGGATATGTTACATTCTGGGGGATTTATTTCTATAACAAGAAAATACTTGTCCACTCTGTCTCTCTTCTGTATTGATCTGCCAGGTACCATTCTTCATTTTCAGGCTTGTCTCATAGACTAGACGTAACATAGTAAACAATAAATCCAGGACACTCAAATTAGTACGTTATGTTACTGGTTGGTATGGTTACAAAAGACAGAAGGTTACTTAATGCAAAAACAAAAGGACGGTGTGTGGGTGGTTAGTTTGATAGATTCGGGGGTCGGTGGCATATAAATCTAGCAATCCAAAGGTTGCGTGTTCGAATCTCATCACGGAAAACTTAGCAACTTTTGCAACTACTTAGCATGTTAGCTAACCCTAACCTTGCCACCTAGCTAACGTTAGCCACAACAAATTGTGATTCTTAACATAACATACAAAATGGATGATGGACATCCAGAAATTAATACATACCATACCAAATGTAACATACCATACTAATTTGAGTGTGATAGATTTTCGTTTACTATGTTATGTCTACCCATATGTCCAGGTTGTCATTTTGGCTACTTGCTTTGATAGGTGAATATGTGGTCCTTGTCCTTATGGCTGTAAGAAGGAGCAAAAACTACTTTTCTACAGAAGTAGTTTCATAATGCTAATGTCAGTAAGGAGTGGAAGGAAAAGCGATCAAGTGGGAGAGAAATAGCACAGTGGAAAAAGCATGATGTTCCTAGCTCTGACCATTATCAAACATCATGTATCGTAAACTATCCATCCCTCTCTCATTCACTCCCCCTCTCTTCATCTCTTCCTCTCTAAATGGCTTTAAGTGGGAGATGAGTGCAGAGTTGACCCATCATTATTATAGATAGACACACACAACATCTGTAATAAGTGAGGCACTAGGGTCATGGTGAACTTAAATGGTCTCTCCCTTTCACTCAGCTCCCTTGTCCTTGTAATGCAGGCACAATTAAACCCCTGTAACTCTGCCAGCAGGAACACACCTCCTCTGAGCTACTGTTTGGATAGCAGCCTACCTTTTAGGGAAAAAAAATCTTCCCTGCAAGGGCACTGTCATGGCTGCGAGAGGCACATTTGACTGCTTAAAAAAATGAAGCAGATAGACAGATACTCTGAGCTCAGCTCTTATCTATCTGTATCTCTGTCTTTGTTTGCCTTTTGGTTATTTTCAATGCTCTTTGTGTGGCCAATAGTGTCACTGCATGTTTCGCTCTTCCACTTTGCTCACTGTCCATGTGCATCCTCCCATGGGGAGCATGAATGGCCACAGTACCACTAACCTCCACTGGCAAAATAAATCTGAACGCACTCTCCTTCTTTCTCTCTGTTGATGAGATCTAAAAGCATCAGCCTCATCCAGTGTCCACGAAAACCAAGTGTTTAAAAGGGGCTGCATGGTTTGGGTTTCACTCTGCCAGGAAATGTGTCCATGCCTCAAGAGACTGGAATGGTCCATCTCTGGACGAGCAGGGGAGCATGAGAGGACAACATTGATGTTTATTAATGTTGTTTGACATAAAAATGCATTTTGATCGATGCCCAGTCATCTGTATTCTTATGGAATACACTTAATATGTGTTCTGTTTTTTCTGTTTCTGTTTCTTGCAGAAAAATCCATTTTTAACATCCCTTCCTTGTTTTGTTTTTTGCCTCTCCCATTGTATGTCCTTCAATCTTGTTCCTCTCCTTTTTATCATCCCTCATACAAGTCATAATGTTTGATGTTTTATCGTCATTAAAACCCCATTCCCACCACTTACGCCATCATTTTTTCAAAGTCCTTTCCACTTTCACATCCCTTCCTTTGCCCAACTTTAAACCTGTGCTCCTGATCCCATTGGTTACCTTACTCATTTATAAAATCTAAACCGAATTTCTTCTCATATTTGTACCCAACCCTCCATCCCCCCACCATTCGCTTTACCTTGTCTCTTATCCCTTCCCCACGTAGCAGCGTCCCTGTAAACAGTCCCTTCCCGGGTCCCTATGCCGAGAGTCCCACTGGAAGTGCCTGCTCCTCACGCTGCTGATGTTCGGCTGTTTCGCCACGCTGGGATGGTGCTCCTTCTCCCGTGTCACCGTCATGGCTGCCGATGAACACGGCCTCTACTACGGCGTCCGCGCCCGCCTCTACCATGACAGCCCCTGCTCCAACGGCTATGTCTACATCCCGGTGGCCTTTCTGATCATGCTGTACCTGGTCTACCTGGTGGAGTGCTGGCACTGCTTCTCTAAAACATCCTCTCTGGCCCGGGTGAAGATCAGCAAGGTGTACAACAGGGTCCAGAGGCTGCAGCAGGCCATGCCCTGTATCTGGTGGAAGGCCATTAGCTATCACTATGTGAGACGGACACGGCAGGTGACTCGATACCGCAATGGTGACGCTTACACCACCACACAGGTGTACCATGAGCGGGTCAATACACACGCAGCCAGCTCTGAATTTGACTATGCTCAACATGGTGTAAAGGATGTATCCAAGGAGCTGCTTGGCCTTCTGGAGCACCCGGCCGTACGCCTTCATTTCACCAAGTGTTTCAGCTTTGCCAGTGCCCATGCCGAGGCTGCCTACCTCACTCAGCGTGCACGCTTCTTCGCAGAGAACGAGGGTCTGGATGACTACATGGAGGCACGGGAGGGCATGCACCTGAAGAACGTGGACTTCCGTGAGCACATGCTGGCCTTTCCTAACCCGGCGTGGCCGCCCTGGTTCTCTCGGCGGCGCATGTATTGGCTGATCTCAGCCCTGATGTTGTCCTGGCCACTACGGGTGGTGTCAGAGTACCGTACGGCGTATGTTCACTACCATGTGGAGAAGCTGTTTGGTGAGAACGAGGAAGTCAATGACAATGACAGCACTGAGATGGGCAACTACCGCTTAGGCCAGGAGAATGGGCAACGCGGTGGCCCCAGATTACGTGTCATATCGAGGGTCAACACTGTGGATATCACTGAATTGGAGTGGCACATTCGCTGTAACCAGCAGATGGTGCCCAGTTACTCCGAGGCCTTGCTGATGGACCTGAACACCAATAACACAACCTCTTTGCCCTCTGCGTTTACCGGGGCAACACATGTCCATATGAGGCGGAGCTCCAGCTACGTCCTACAGAGCTGCCCACGCTGCTGCAGGTCCACCAGCAGCTCCTCGCTCCCCTCGCGAGTCAGGGGAAATGTGGTAATGGGGGCAGGATCTTTGACATATGGGACAGTGGGAAGGACGGGAGGAGGAAGGTTAGCCCTCAGCCGCAGTGGATTCTCTCTGGGCCGTTTGCACACGATGCGCCAGGCCTGCCTGTTTCACTCCCGGAGCCTTGGTGCAGGGATGGGGAGTAGAGGGGATGAAGGTGGTGGGTTTCTGGGACTGGGCCTCCGCCGGGCTAATGAAGAAAGCAGAGGGGTCCTGGAGTCAGAAGGATATGAAGTGGACGAGAATAGTCTGCAGCTAGCGGAGGATAGAGAGCAGGAACTAGAGAGAGTGAGGACCGAGATCATGCAGGGAGTGGCCTGTGTGACAGAGACACCACCAGCCTATCAGGAAGCTCTCCACTTGCCTGTGTTGATTGTCCACGGTGAGGAGAGCTGTCATGGAGGGGAGGACCTTGACGCAGGATAGTCACTGTGATTGGTGAAGGTGATGTACAGTAGAGCAGATATGCAAATCTGCTCAGGATAATGCAAGAAATTAGAGAGAGGAGAAGAAAACAGGGACGGAGGAAGAATGTGTGGCGATATCAAGAAGGGTTGTTAAAGAGAGGGGTATGGAAGGAGAAAGAAAACAAATGGAAAAATCATGCTTTCCAGACCTGCGAGAAAGCAGTACTGTAAGTGAAAGATGTGTAGGGAAACAAAACTATTGTGTCACAGTAGATTAAATGACAGTTATGTAGTTGCTCTTCCTAAAGAGACAGTAATATGTGTGTCCCATTGTCCACAATGAACAACAATCGCTTTGTATCTTTGTTCATGGAAGTATCAAGGAGCTGCTGAGTTAGCGCTTAACATCAGGAGTAGTTCATTTTTCACCAAGCTATTAGATTAATTCAAGGGGCACTGTATAATGTGTAAATTTAAAACTCTAATGGCAATAAAAAATAAGCAATTACCATTCCATAAAGAGAGTATTACCATTCCACAAAGAGTATTACCATTCCACAAAGAGAGTATTACCATTCCACAAAGAGAGTATTACCAGTCCACAAAGAGTATTACCATTCCACAAAGAGTATTACCATTCCACAAAGAGATTATTACCATTCCACAAAGAGAGCATTACCATTCCACAAAGAGTATTACCAATCCACAAAGAGTATTACCATTCCACAAAAAGTATTACCATTCCACAAAGAGTATTACCATTCCCCAAAGAGTATTACCATTCCACAAAGAGAGTATTACCATTCCACAAATAGTATTACCATTCCACAAAGAGTATTACCATTCCACAAAGAGTATTACCATTCCACAAAGAGAGTATTACCATTCCACAAAGAGTATTGCCATTCCACAAAGAGAGTATTACCATTCCACAAAGAGTACTACCATTCCACAAAGAGAGTATTACCAGTCCACAAAGAGGGTATTACCATTACACAAAGAGAGTATTACCATTCCACAAAGAGAGTATTCCCATTCCCCAAAGAGTATTAGCATTCCACAAAGAGAGTATTACCATTCCACAAAGAGTATTACCATTCCACAAAGAGTATTACCATTCCACAAAGAGAGTATTACTATTCCACAAAGAGAGTATTACCATTCCACAAAGAGAGTATTGCCATTCCACAAAGAGAGTAGTCCCATTCCACCAAGAATAGTATTGCCATTCCACAAAGAGAGTATTACCATTCCACAAAGAGAGTATTACCATTCCACAAAGAGTATTACCATTCCAAAATGAGAGTATTACCATTCCACAATGAGAGTATTACCATTCCACAAAGAGAGTATTACCATTCCACAAAGAGAGTATTACCATTCCACAAAGAGAGTATTACCATTCCACAAAGAGAGTATTACCATTCCACAAATATTACCATTCCACAAAGAGTATTACCATTCCACAAATTACCATTCCACAAAGAGTATTACCATTCCACAAAGAGAGTAGTCCCATTCCACAAAAAAGTAGCCATTAGTAGTCCCATTCCACAAAGAGAGTATTACCATTCCACAAAGAGTAGTATTACCATTCCACAAAGAGAGTATTACCATTCCACAAAAAGTATTACCATTCCACAAAGAGTATTACCATTCCACATTCCACAAAGAGAGTATTACCATTCCACAAAGATTACCAGTATTACCATTCCACAAATTCCACAAAGAGTATTACCATTCCACAAGAGAGTATTACCATTCCACAAAGAGAGTAGTCCCATTCCACCAAGAATAGTATTGCCATTCCACAAAGAGAGTAGTCCCATTCCACAAAGAGTATTACCATTCCACAAAAGTATTACCATTCCACAAAGAGTATTACCATTCCACAAAAGAGTATTACCATTCCACAAGTATTACCATTCCACAACGAGTATTACCATTCCACAAAAGAGTATTACCATTCCACAAAGAGAGTATTACCATTCCACAAAGAGAGTATTACCATTCCACAAAAGAGTATTACCATTCCACAAAGAGTATTACCATTCCACAAAAGAGTATTACCATTCCACAAAGAGAGTATTACCATTCCACAAAGAGAGTATTACCATTCCACAAAGAGAGTATTACCATTCCACAGAAGTATTACCATTCCACAAAAGAGTATTACCATTCCACATAATATTACCATTCCACAAAGAATATTACCATTCCACAAAGAGAGTATTACCATTCCACAAAGAGAGTATTACCATTCCACAAAGAGTATTACCATTCCACAAAAGTATTAGCATTCCACAAAGAGAGTATTACCATTCCACAAAGAGATTATTACCATTCCCAAAGAGAGTATTCCCATTCCACAAAGAGAGTATTCCCATTCCACAAAAGAGTATTACCATTCCACAAAGAGATTATTACCATTCCACAAAGAGAGCATTACCATTCCACAAAGAGTATTACCATTCCACAAAGAGTATTACCATTCCACAAAAAGTATTACCATTCCACAAAGAGTATTACCATTCCACAAAGAGTATTACCATTCCACAAAGAGAGTATTACCATTCCACAAATAGTATTACCATTCCACAAAGAGTATTACCATTCCACAAAGAGTATTACCATTCCACAAAAGAGTATTACCATTCCACAAAGAGTATTGCCATTCCACAAAGAGAGTATTACCATTCCACAAAGAGTATTACCATTCCACAAAAGAGTATTACCATTCCACAAAGAGGGTATTACCATTCCACAAAGAGAGTATTACCATTCCACAAAGACAGTATTCCCATTCCCCAAAGAGTATTACCATTCCACAAAGAGAGTATTACCATTCCACAAAAGAGTATTACCATTCCACAGTATTACCATTCCACAAAGAGTATTACCATTCCACAAAAGAGTATTACTATTCCACAAAGAGAGTATTACCATTCCACAAAGAGAGTATTGCCATTCCACAAAAGAGTAGTCCCATTCCACCAAGAATAGTATTGCCATTCCACAAAAGAGACCATTAGTATTACCATTCCACAAAGAGAGTATTACCATTCCACAAAGAGAGTATTACCATTCCACAAAGAGTATTACCATTCCAAAATGAGAGTATTACCATTCCACAATGAGAGTATTACCATTCCACAAAGAGAGTATTACCATTCCACAAAGAGAGTATTACCATTCCACAAAGAGAATATTACCATTCCACAAAGAGTATTACCATTCCACAAAGAGAGTATTACCATTCCACAAAGAGTATTACCATTCCACAAAGAGAGTAGTCCCATTCCACCAAGAAGAGTATTGCCATTCCACAAAGAGAGTAGTCCCATTCCACAAAGAGAGTATTACCATTCCACAAAGAGAGTATTACCATTCCACAACGAGTTTTACCATTCCACAAAGAGAGTATTACCATTCCACAAAGAGAATATTACCATTCCACAAAGAGTATTACCATTCCACAAAGAGAGTATTACCATTCCACAAAGAGAGTATTACCATTCCACAAAGAGTATTACCATTCCACAAAGAGAGTAGTCCCATTCCACCAAGAATAGTATTGCCATTCCACAAAGAGAGTAGTCCCATTCCACAAAGAGTATTACCATTCCACAAAGAGTATTACCATTCCACAGAGTATTACCATTCCACAAAGAGAGTATTACCATTCCACAAAGAGAGTATTACCATTCCACAACGAGTATTACCATTCCACAAAGAGAGTATTACCATTTCACAAAGAGAGTATTACCATTCCACAAAGAGAGTATTACCATTCCACAAAGAGTACTACCATTCGACAAAGAGAGTATTACCATTCCACAAAGAGTACTACCATTCCACAAAGAGAGTATTACCAGTCCACAAAGAGGGTATTACCATTCCACAAAGAGAGTATTACCATTCCACAAAGAGAGTATTACCATTCCACAAAGAGAGTATTACCATTCCACAAAAAGTATTACCATTCCACATATATTACCATTCCACAAAAGAATATTACCATTCCACAAAGAGAGTATTACCATTCCACAAAGAGTATTACCATTCCACAAAGAGTATTACCATTCCACAAAAGTATTACCATTCCACAAAAGATTAGCAGTATTACCATTCCACAAAGAGAGTATTACCATTCCACAAAGAGAGTATTCCCATTCCACAAAGAGAGTATTACCATTCCACAAAGAGAGTATTATTCCATTCCATTCCACAAAGAGTATTACCATTCCACAAAGAGTATTACCATTCCACAAAGAGATTATTACCATTCCACAAAGAGTATTACCATTCCACAAAGAGAGTATTACCATTACCATTCCACAAAAGAGTATTACCATTCCACAAAGAGAGTATTACCATTCCACAAAGAGAGTATTCCCATTCCACAAAGAGTATTACCATTCCACAAAAAGACATTTATTACCATTCCACAAAAGAGAGTATTACCATTCCACAAAGAGAGTATTACCATTCCACAAAAGAGTATTACCATTCCACAAAAAGTATTACCATTCCACAAAGAGTATTACCATTCCACAAAAGAGTATTACCATTCCACAAAAGAGTATTACCATTCCACAAAGAGAGTATTACCATTCCACAAAGAGAGTATTACCATTCCACAAAGAGAGTATTACCATTCCACAAAGAGAGTATTACCATTCCACAAAGAGTATTACCATTCCACAAAGAGACCATTTATTACCATTCCACAAAAGTATTACCATTCCACAAAGAGTATTACCATTCCACAAAGAGAGTATTACCATTCCACAAAGAGTATTACCATTCCACAAAAAGTAGTCCCATTCCACCAAGAATAGTATTGCCATTCCACAAAGACAGTAGTCCCATTCCACAAAAGAGTATTACCATTCCACAAAAGTATTACCATTCCACAATGAGAGTATTACCATTCCACAAAGAGAGTATTACCATTCCACAAAGAGAGTATTACCATTCCACAAAAGAATATTACCATTCCACAAAAGAGTATTACCATTCCACAAAGAGAGTATTACCATTCCACAAAGAGTATTACCATTCCACAAAAGAGTATTACCATTCCACCAAGAAGAGTATTGCCATTCCACAAAGAGAGTAGTCCCATTCCACAAAGAGAGTATTACCATTCCACAAAGAGTATTACCATTCCACAATGAGAGTATTACCATTCCACAAAAGAGTATTACCATTCCACAAAGATTCCACAAATATTACCATTCCACAAAAGAGTATTACCATTCCACAAAAGAGTATTACCATTCCACAAAAGAGTATTACCATTCCACAAAAGAGTATTACCATTCCACAAAGAGAGTAGTCCCATTCCACCAAGAAAGTATTGCCATTCCACAAAGAGAGTAGTCCCATTCCACAAAAGAGTATTACCATTCCACAAAAGAGTATTACCATTCCACAAAGAGTACTACCATTCCACAAAAGAGTATTACCATTCCACAAAGAGAGTATTACCATTCCAAAAGAGTATTACCATTCCACAAAAGAGTATTACCATTCCACAAAGAATATTACCATTCCACAAAGAGAGTATTACCATTCCCATAATATTACCATTCCAAAGAGAATATTACCATTCCACAAAGAGAGTATTACCATTCCACAAAGAGAGTATTACCATTCCACAAAAGATTAGTAGTCCCATTCCACAAAGAGAGTATTACCATTCCACAAAGAGAGTATTACCATTCCACAAAGAGTATTACCATTCCACAAAAGATTATTACCATTCCACAAAGAGTATTACCATTCCACAAAAGAGTATTACCATTCCAAAGAGAGAGTATTACCATTCCACAAAGAGAGTATTACCATTCCACAAAAGAGTATTACCATTCCACAAAAGAGTATTACCATTCCACAAAGAGAGTATTACCATTCCACAAAGAGAGTATTACCATTCCACAAAGAGTATTACCATTCCACAAAGAGAGTATTACCATTCCACAAAGAGAGTATTACCATTCCACAAAGAGTATTACCATTCCACAAAGAGTATTACCATTCCACAAAGAGAGTATTACCATTCCACAAAGAGAGTATTACCATTCCACAAAGAGAGTATTACCATTCCACAAAGAGAGTATTACCATTCCACAAAGAGAGTATTACCATTCCACAAAGAGTATTACCATTCCACAAAGAGAGTATTACCATTCCACAAAGAGTATTACCATTCCACAAAGAGTATTACCATTCCACAAAGAGAGTATTACCATTCCACAAAAAGAGTATTACCATTCCACAAAGTATTACCATTATTACCATTCCACAAAGAGAGTATTACCATTCCACAAAAGAGTATTACCATTCCACAAAGACAGTATTACCATTCCACAAAGAGAGTATTACCATTCCACAAAAGAGTATTACCATTCCACAAAAAGTATTACCATTCCACAAAAGAGTATTACCATTAGTATTACCATTCCACAAAAGAGTATTACCATTCCACAAAGAGAGTATTACCATTCCACAAAGAGAGTATTACCATTTATTACCATTCCACAAAGAGAGTATTACCATTCCACAAAGAGAGTATTACCATTCCACAAAGTATTACCATTCCACAAAGAGTATTACCATTCCACAAAGAGTATTACCATTCCACACAAAAGTATTACCATTCCACAAAGAGTATTACCATTCCACAAAGAGAGTATTACCATTCCACAAAGAAGTATTACCATTCCACAAAAGTCCCATTCCACCAGTATTGCCATTCCACAAAAGAGTATTACCATTCCACAAAGAGAGTATTACCATTCCACAAAAGAGTATTACCATTCCACAAAGAGAGTATTACCATTCCACAAAGAGAGTATTACCATTCCACAAAGAGAGTATTACCATTCCACAAAGAATATTACCAGTATTACCATTCCACAAAGAGAGTATTATCATTCCACAAAGAGTATTACCATTCCACAAAGAGAGTAGTCCCATTCCACCAAGAATAGTATTGCCATTCCACAAAGACAGTAGTCCCATTCCACAAAGAGAGTATTACCATTCCACAAAGAGTATTACCATTCCACAAAGAGAGTATTACCATTCCACAAAGAGAGTATTACCAGTCCACAAAGAGTATTACCATTCCACAAAGAGTATTACCATTCCACAAAGAGATTATTACCATTCCACAAAGAGAGAATTACCATTCCACAAAAGAGTATTACCATTCCACAAAGAGAGTTCCCATTCCACCAAGAAGAGTATTGCCATTCCACAAAGAGAGTAGTCCCATTCCACAAAGAGAGTATTACCATTCCACAAAGAGAGTATTACCATTCCACAAAGAGTATTACCATTCCACAAAGAGAGTATTACCATTCCACAAAGAGTATTACCATTCCACAAAGAGAGTATTACCATTCCACAAAAGAGTATTACCAGTATTACCATTCCACAAAGAAAGAAGTATTACCATTCCACAAAGAGTATTACCATTCCACAAAAGAGTATTACCATTCCACAAAAAGTAGTCCCATTTACCATTCCACAAAGAGAGTATTACCATTCCACAAAAGAGTATTACCATTCCACAAAGAGAGTATTACCATTCCACAAAGAGTATTACCATTCCACAAAGAGAGTATTACCATTCCACAAAGAGAGTATTACCATTCCACAAAGAGAGTATTACCATTCCACAAAGAGAGTATTACCATTCCACAAAAGAGTATTACCATTCCACAGAGTATTACCATTCCACAAGAGAGTATTACCATTCCACAAAGAGAGTATTACCATTCCACAAAGAGAGTATTACCATTCCACAAAGAGAGTATTACCATTCCACAAAGAGAGTATTACCATTCCACAAAAAAGAGTATTACCATTCCACAAAGAGTATTACCATTCCACAAAGAGAGTATTACCATTCCACAAAGAGAGTATTACCATTCCACAAAAGAGTATTACCAGTATTACCATTCCACAAAGAGAGTAGTCCCATTCCACCAAGAATAGTATTGCCATTCCACAAAGAGAGTAGTCCCATTCCACAAAGAGAGTATTACCATTCCACAAAGAGTATTACCATTCCAAAAAGAGAGTATTACCATTCCACAAAGAGAGTATTACCATTCCACAAAGAGAGTATTACCATTCCACAAAAAGTATTACCATTCCACAAAAGAGTATTACCATTCCACAAAAGAGTATTACCATTCCACAAAGAGTATTACCATTCCACAAAGAGAGTATTACCATTCCACAAAGAATAGTATTGCCATTCCACAAAGAGAGTAGTCCCATTCCACAAAGAAGAGTATTACCATTCCACAAAGAGTATTACCATTCCACAAGAGAGTATTACCATTCCACAAAGAGAGTATTACCATTCCACAAAGAGAATATTACCATTCCACAAAGAGTATTACCATTCCACAAAGAGAGTATTACCATTCCACAAAGAGAGTATTACCATTCCACAAAGAATATTACCATTCCACAAAGAGAGTAGTCCCATTCCACCAAGAAGAGTATTGCCATTCCACAAAGAGAGTAGTCCCATTCCACAAAGAGAGTATTACCATTCCACAAAGAGAGTATTACCATTCCACAATGAGTTTTACCATTCCACAAAGAGAGTATTACCATTTCACATAGAGAGTATTACCATTCCACAAAGAGAGTAGTCCCATTCCACCAAGAAGAGTATTACCATTCCACAAAGAGAGTATTACCATTCCACAAAGAGAGTATTACCATTCCACAAAGAGAGTATTACCATTCCACAAAGAGAGTATTACCATTCCACAAAGAGTAGTACCATTAGTAGTCCCATTCCATTCCAAAAGAGTATTACCATTCCACAAAGAGAGTATTACCATTCCACATTACCATTCCACAAAAGAGAGTATTACCATTCCACAAAGAGAGTATTACCATTCCACAAAGAGAGTATTACCATTCCACAAAGAGAGTATTACCATTCCACAAAGAGAGTATTACCATTCCACAAAGAGTATTACCATTCCACAAAGAGAGTATTACCATTCCACAAAGAGGGTATTACCATTCCACAAAGAGAGTATTACCATTCCACAAAGAGAGTATTACCATTCCACAAAGAGAGTATTACCATTCCACAAAAGAGTATTACCATTCCAAAAGAGTATTACCATTCCACAAAGAGAGTATTACCATTCCACAAAAGAGTATTACCATTCCACAAAAGAGTATTACCATTCCACAAAGAGAGTATTACCATTCCACAAAGAGAGTATTACCATTCCCAAAGAGTATTCCACAAAGAGTATTACCATTCCACAAAAGAGAGTATTACCATTCCACAAAGAGAGTATTACCATTCCACAAAGAGAGTATTACCATTCCACAAAAGAGTATTACCATTCCACAAAGAGAGTATTACCATTCCACAAAGAGTATTACCATTCCACAAAGAGAGTAGTCCCATTCCACCAAGAATAGTATTGCCATTCCACAAAGACAGTAGTCCCATTCCACAAAGAGAGTATTACCATTCCACAAAGAGTATTACCATTCCACAAAGAGAGTATTACCATTCCACAAAGAGAGTATTACCATTCCACAAAGAGTATTACCATTCCACAAAGAGTATTACCATTCCACAAAGAGTATTACCATTCCACAATTACCAGAGAGTATTACCATTCCACAAAAGAGTAGTATTACCATTCCACAAAGAGAGTATTACCATTCCACAAAGAGAGTATTACCATTCCACAAAGAGAGTATTACCATTCCACAAAAGTATTACCATTCCACAAAGAGAGTATTACCATTCCACAAAGAGTATTACCATTCCACAAAGAGAGTATTACCATTCCACAAAAGAGTATTACCATTCCACAAAGAGAGTATTCCCATTCCACAAAGAAGAGTATTACCATTCCACAAAAGAGTATTACCATTCCACAAAGAGAGTATTACCATTCCACAAAGAGTATTACCATTCCACAAAGAGAGTATTACCATTCCACAAAGAGAGTATTACCATTCCACAAAGAGAGTATTACCATTACCATTCCACAAAGAGTATTACCATTCCACAAAAAGAGAGTATTACCATTCCACAAAAGAGTATTACCATTCCACAAAGAGAGTATTACCATTCCACAAAGAGAGTATTACCATTCCACAAAAGAGTATTACCATTAGTATTACCATTCCACAAAGAGAGTATTACCATTCCACAAAGAGAGTATTACCATTCCACAAAGAGTATTACCATTCCACAAAAGAGTATTACCATTCCACAAAGAGAGTATTACCATTCCACAAAGAGAGTATTACCATTCCACAAAGAGTATTACCATTCCACAAAGAGAGTAGTCCCATTCCACCAAGAATAGTATTGCCATTCCACAAAGAGAGTAGTCCCATTCCACAAAGAGAGTATTACCATTACCACAGTATTACCATTCCAAGAGTATTACCATTCCACAAAGAGAGTATTACCATTCCACAAGAGAGTATTACCATTCCACAAAGAAGTATTACCATTCCACAAAGAGAGTATTACCATTCCACAAAGAGAGTATTACCATTCCACAAAAGAGTATTACCATTCCACAAAGAGAGTATTACCATTCCACAAAAGAGTATTACCATTCCACAAAGAGTATTACCATTCCACAAAGAGAGTATTACCATTCCACAAAGAGAGTATTACCATTCCACAAAAGAGTATTACCATTCCACAAAGAGAGTATTACCATTCCACAAAGAGTATTACCATTCCACAAAGAGAGTATTACCATTCCACAAAGAGAGTATTACCATTCCACAAAAGAGTAGTATTACCATTCCACAAAGTATTACCATTCCACAAAGAGAGTATTACCATTCCACAAAGAGTATTACCATTCCCCAAAGAGTATTACCATTCCACAAAGAGAGTATTACCATTCCACAAAGAGAGTATTACCATTCCACAAAGAGTATTACCATTCCACAAAGAGATTACTACCATTCCACAAAGAGTATTACCATTCCACAAAGAGAGTATTACCAGTTCACAAAGAGAGGGTATTACCATTCCACAAAGAGAGTATTACCATTCCACAAAGAGTACTACCATTCGACAAAGAGAGTATTACCATTCCACAAAGAGTACTACCATTCCACAAAGAGAGTATTACCAGTCCACAAAGAGGGTATTACCATTCCACAAAGAGAGTATTACCATTCCACAAAGAGAGTATTACCATTCCACAGAATATTACCATTCCACAAAGAGAGTATTACCATTCCACATAATATTACCATTCCACAAAGAATATTACCATTCCACAAAGAGAGTATTACCATTCCACAAAGAGAGTATTACCATTCCACAAAGAGTATTACCATTCCACAAAGAGTATTAGCATTCCACAAAGAGAGTATTACCATTCCACAAAGAGATTATTACCATTCCGCAAAGAGAGTATTTCCATTCCACAAAGAGAGTATTACCATTCCACAAGGAGAGTATTACCATTCCACAAAGATAGTATTACCATTCCAGAAAGAGAGTATTACCATTCCACAAATAGTATTACCATTCCACAAAGAGAGTATTCCCATTCCACAAAGAGAGTATTACCATTCCACAAAAGAGTATTACCATTCCACAAAAGTATTACCATTCCACAAAAGAGTATTACCATTCCACAAAGGAGTATTACCATTCCACAAAAGAGTATTCCATTCCACAAAGAGAGTATTACCATTCCACAAAGAGAGTATTACCATTCCACAAAGAGAATATTACCATTCCACAAAAGTATTACAATTCCACAAAGAGTATTACCATTCCACAAAGAGAGTATTACCATTCCACAAAGAGTATTACCATTCCACAAAGAGAGTAGTCCCATTCCACAAAGAGAGTAGCATTCCCATTCCACAAAGAGAGTATTACCATTCCACAAAGAGAGTATTACCATTCCACAAAGAGTATTACCATTCCACAAAGAGATTACTACCATTCCACAAAGAGTATTACCATTCCACAAAGAGAGTATTACCAGTTCACAAAGAGAGGGTATTACCATTCCACAAAGAGAGTATTACCATTCCACAAAGAGAGTATTCCCATTCCACAAAGAGTATTACCATTCCACAAAGACATTATTACCATTCCACAAAGAGGGTATTACCATTCCACAAAGAGAGTATTACCATTCCACAAAGAGAGTATTACCATTCCACAAAGAGAGTATTACCAGTATTACCATTCCACAAAGAGTATTACCATTCCACAAAGAAGTATTACCATTCCACAAAGAGAGTATTACCATTCCACAAAGAGAGTATTACCATTCCACAGAGTATTACCATTCCACAGAGTATTACCATTCCACAAAGAGTATTACCATTCCACAAAGAGATTATTACCATTCCACAAAGAGTATTACCATTCCACAAAGAGTATTACCATTCCACAAAGAGAGTATTACTATTCCACAAAGAGAGTATTACCATTCCACAAAGATAGTATTACCATTCCAGAAAGAGAGTATTACCATTCCACAAAGAGTATTACCATTCCACAAAGAGAGTATTATCATTCCACAAAGAGTATTACCATTCCACAAAGAGAGTAGTCCCATTCCACCAAGAATAGTATTGCCATTCCACAAAGAGAGTATTACCATTCCCACAAAGAGTATTACCATTCCACAAAGAGAGTATTACCATTCCACAAAGAGAGTATTACCATTCCACAAAGAGT
The DNA here is from genome assembly GCF_018296145.1 of Oncorhynchus tshawytscha. Taxonomy (NCBI): domain Eukaryota; kingdom Metazoa; phylum Chordata; class Actinopteri; order Salmoniformes; family Salmonidae; genus Oncorhynchus; species Oncorhynchus tshawytscha. The sequence continues at coordinate 9,384,098 of NC_056458.1, read as the reverse complement.
ATTACCATTCCACAAAGAGTATTACCATTCCACAAAAGAGTATTACCATTCCACAAAGAGAGTATTACCATTCCACAAAGAGTATTACCATTCCACAAAGAGAGTATTACCATTCCACAAAGAGTATTACCATTCCACAAAAAGAGAGTATTACCATTCCACAAAGAGAGTATTACCATTCCACAAAAGTATTACCATTCCACAAAGAGTATTACCATTCCACAAAAGAGTATTACCATTCCACAAAGAGTATTACCATTCCACAAAGAGAGTATTACCATTCCACAAAGAGAGTATTACCATTCCACAAAAGATAGTATTACCATTCCACAAAGAGAGTATTACCATTCCCAAAGAGTATTACCATTCCACAAAAGAGAGTATTACCATTTATTACCATTCCACAAAGAGAGTAGTCCCATTCCACCAAGAATAGTATTGCCATTCCACAAAGACAGTAGTCCCATTCCACAAAGAGAGTATTACCATTCCACAAAGAGTATTATCATTCCACAATGAGAGTATTACCATTCCACAAAGAGAGTATTACCATTCCACAAAGAGAATATTACCATTCCACAAAGAATATTACCATTCCAGAAAGAGTATTACCATTCCACAAAGAGAGTATTACCATTCCACAAAGAGTATTACCATTCCACAAAGAGAGTAGTCCCATTCCACCAAGAAGAGTATTGCCATTCCACAAAGAGAGTAGTCCCATTCCACAAAGAGAGTATTACCATTCCACAAAGAGAGTATTACCATTCCACAAAGAGAGTATTACCATTCCACAAAGAGTATTACCATTCCACAAAAATTACCATTCCAGAGTATTACCATTCCACAAAGAGAGTATTACCATTCCACAAAGAGTATTACCATTCCACAAAGAGAGTAGTCCCATTCCACCAAGAATAGTATTGCCATTCCACAAAGAGAGTATTACCATTCCACAAAAGAGTATTACCATTCCATTCCACAAGAGAGTATTACCATTCCACAAAGAGTATTACCATTCCACAAAAGAGAGTATTACCATTCCACAAAGAATATTACCATTCCAGAAAGAGTAGTCCCATTCCACAAAAGAGTATTACCATTCCACAAGAGTTTTACCATTCCACAAAGAGAGTATTACCATTCCACAAAGAGTATTACCATTCCACAAAGAGAGTATTACCATTCCACAAAGAGAGTATTACCATTCCACAGAGTATTACCATTCCACAGAGTATTACCATTCCACAAAGAGTATTACCATTCCACAAAGAGTATTACCATTCCACAAAGAGAGTATTACCATTCCACAAAGAGAGTATTACCATTCCACAAAGAGTATTACCATTCCACAAAGAGATTATTACCATTCCACAAAGAGTATTACCATTCCACAAAGAGTATTACCATTCCACAAAGAGAGTATTACTATTCCACAAAGAGAGTATTACCATTCCACAAAGATAGTATTACCATTCCAGAAAGAGAGTATTACCATTCCACAAAGAGTATTACCATTCCACAAAGAGAGTATTATCATTCCACAAAGAGTATTACCATTCCACAAAGAGAGTAGTCCCATTCCACCAAGAATAGTATTGCCATTCCACAAAGACAGTAGTCCCATTCCACAAAGAGAGTATTACCATTCCACAAAGAGTATTATCATTCCACAATGAGAGTATTACCATTCCACAAAGAGAGTATTACCATTCCACAAAGAGAATATTACCATTCCACAAAGAATATTACCATTCCAGAAAGAGTATTACCATTCCACAAAGAGAGTATTACCATTCCACAAAGAGTATTACCATTCCACAAAGAGAGTAGTCCCATTCCACCAAGAAGAGTATTGCCATTCCACAAAGAGAGTAGTCCCATTCCACAAAGAGAGTATTACCATTCCACAAAGAGAGTATTACCATTCCACAAAGAGAGTATTACCATTCCACAAAGAGTATTACCATTCCACAAAGAGAGTATTACCATTCCACAAAGAGTATTACCATTCCACAAAGAGAGTATTACCATTCCACAAAGAGTATTACCATTCCACAAAGAGAGTAGTCCCATTCCACCAAGAATAGTATTGCCATTCCACAAAGAGAGTAGTCCCATTCCACAAAGAGAGTATTACCATTCCACAAAGAGTATTATCATTCCACAATGAGAGTATTACCATTCCACAAAGAGACTATTACCATTCCACGAAGAGAATATTACCATTCCACAAAGAATATTACCATTCCAGAAAGAGTAGTCCCATTCCACAAAGAGAGTATTACCATTCCACAACGAGTTTTACCATTCCACAAAGAGAGTATTACCATTTCACAAAGAGAGTACTACCATTCCACAAAGAGAGTATTACCATTCCACAAAGAGAGGATTACCATTCCACAAAGAGTACTACCATTCCACAAAGAGAGTATTACCATTCCACAAAGAGAGTATTACCATTCCACAAAGAGTATTACCATTCCACAAAGAGAGTATTACCATTCCACAAAGAGAGTATTACCATTCCACAAAGAGTATTACCATTCCACAAAGAGAGTAGTCCCATTCCACAAAGAGAGTATTACCATTCCACAAAGAATATTACCATTCCACAGAGTATTACCATTCCACAATGAGAGCATTACCATTCCACAATGTGTATTACCATTCCACAAAGAGAGTATTACCATTTCACAAAGAGAGTATTACCATTCCACAAAAAGAGTATTACCATTCCACAAAGAGTATTACCATTCCACAAAGAGAGTATTACCATTCCACAAAGAGTACTACCATTCCACAAAGAGAGTATTACCAGTCCACAAAGAGGGTATTACCATTCCACAAAGAGAGTATTACCATTCCACAAAGAGAGTATTCCCATTCCACAAAGAGTATTCCCATTCCACAAAGAGGGTATTACCATTCCACAAAGAGAGTATTACCATTCCACAAAGAGAGTATTACCATTCCACAGAGTATTACCATTCCACAAATCGTATTACCATTCCACAAAGAGAGTATTACCATTCCACAAAGAGTATTACCATTCCCCAAAGAGTATTACCATTCCACAAAGAGAGTATTACCATTCCACAAAGAGAGTATTACCATTCCACAAAGAGTATTACCATTCCACAAAGAGATTACTACCATTCCACAAAGAGTATTACCATTCCACAAAGAGAGTATTACCATTCCAAAAGAGTATTACCATTCCACAAAGAGAGTATTCCCATTCCACAAAGAGTATTACCATTCCACAAAGACATTATTACCATTCCACAAAGAGGGTATTACCATTCCACAAAGAGAGTATTACCATTCCACAAAGAGAGTATTACCATTCCACAAAGAGAGTATTACCATTCCACAGAGTATTACCATTCCACAGAGTATTACCATTCCACAAAGAGTATTACCATTCCACAAAGAGTATTACCATTTCACAAAGAGAGTATTACCATTCCACAAAGAGAGTATTACCATTCCACAAAGAGAGTATTACCATTAGTATTACCATTCCACAAAGAGAGTATTACCATTCCACAAAAGTATTACCATTCCACAAAGAGTATTACCATTCCACAAAGAGTATTACCATTCCACAAAAGAGTATTACCATTCCACAAAGAGAGTATTACCATTCCACAAAGAGAGTATTACCATTCCACAAAGAGAGTATTACCATTCCACAAAGAGAGTATTACCATTCCACAAAGAGTATTACCATTCCACAAAAGAGTATTACCATTCCACAAAGAGTATTACCATTCCACAAAGAGAGTAGTATTCCACCATTCCACAAAAGAGTAGTCCCATTCCACAAAGAGAGTATTACCATTCCACAAAGAGAATATTACCATTCCACAAAGAATATTACCATTCCACAAAGAGTATTACCATTCCACAAAGAGAGTATTACCATTCCACAAAGAGTATTACCATACCATCCACAAAGAGAGTAGTCCCATTCCACCAAGAATAGTATTGCCATTCCACAAAGACAGTAGTCCCATTCCACAAAGAGAGTATTACCATTCCACAAAGAGTATTACCATTCCACAAAGAGAGTATTACCATTCCACAAAGAGAGTATTACCATTCCACAAAGAGAGTATTACCATTCCACAAAGAGAGTATTACCATTCCACAAAGAGTATTACCATTCCACAAAGAGAGTATTACCATTCCACAAAGAGTATTACCATTCCACAAAGAGAGTAGTCCCATTCCACCAAGAATAGTATTGCCATTCCACAAAGAGAGTAGTCCCATTCCACAAAGAGAGTATTACCATTCCACAAAGAGAGTATTACCATTCCACAAAGAGAGTATTACCATTCCACAAAGAGAGTATTGTAATAAGATTTGATATTACTTTTAGATGTAAAACAAATAATCAATTTAGCCAATACACTAGTCGTGATGAGGCTTATGTCACTTACTCGCATTCCTCGAGAACATGCAGATCGAGAGGCCAACAATACTGTCCATGATATGACATCAGAGATATAGTAAATCATATTTTAAGAGTTAAGTGCACAATTTTCGCATTTTATGCTTTTAAGATTATCTCTTTAATAAATAAAAAATCCCTCTCAGCAATTTGCCCTTCACCACAATTCAAAAGGGCTTTTCCCATGTCTCAGTTCTGCGCACTGTTGCAATTATACATCATGATCAAGTATGGATTTAATGCAGTAGAGTACATACTCACACTAACACTCACACTACCCCAACCCCCCACCCCTCACTCAGCTGATGCCATTAGGAGCACCATATGTGATCGATGCTCGGAAGGCTTGGGACCATAGCCAAAAGCTGAACATGCTAAGACACACTTCTATACATCAGCATTAGAGGTCGACCGATTAATCGGAATTGCCGATTAATTAGGGCCGATTTCAAGCTTTCATAACAATCGGAAATCACTATTTCGTTTTATTTTTATTTTACCTTTATTTAACTAGGCAAGTCAGTTAAGAACACATTCTTATTTTCAATGATGGCCTAGGAACGGTGGGTTAACTGCCTTGTTCAGGGGCAGAACGACAGATTTTCACCTTGTCAGCTCAGGGGATCCAATCTTGCAACCTTACAGTTAACTAGTCCAACGCTCTAACCATTGCACTCCACGAGGAGCCTGCCTGTTACGTGAATGCAGTAGAAGCCAAGCTAAATTGCTAGCTAGCATTAAACTTATCTTATAAAAAACAATCAATCATAATCACTAATCCAGTTTAGCAGGCAATATTAACCAGGTGAAATTGTGTCATTTCTCTTGCGTTCATTGCACGTAGAGTCAGGGTATATGCAAGAGTTTGGGCTGCCTGGCTCATTGCGAACTAATTTGCGAGAATTTTACGTAATTATGACATAACATTGAAGGTTGTGCAATGTAACAGCAATATTTAGATTTAGGGATGCCACCCGTTAGATAAAATACCAAACGTTTCCGTATTTCACTCAAATAATAAACGTTTTGTTTTCGAAATGATAGTTTCCGGATTCGACCATATTAATGACCTAAGGCTCGTATTTCTGTGTGTTATTATGTTATAATTAAGTCTGATTTGATAGAGCAGTCTGACTGAGCAGCAGCAGGCCCGTAATCATTCATTCAACCAGCATTTTCGTGCGTTTTGCCAGCAGCTCTTCGCAAGCACAGCGCTGTTTATGACTTCATCAGCCTAATGACTGGTGTTACCAATGTGAAATGGCTAGTTAGTTAGCTGGTTGTGCACTAATACCGGTTCAAACGTCACTCGCTTTTAGATTTGGAGTAGTTATTCCCCTTGCGCTGCAAGGGCCTCGGCTTTTGTGGAGCATTGGATAACGCTGCTTCAAGTGTGGCTGTTGTTGATGTGTTCCTGGTTCGAGCCCAGGTAGGGGCGAGGATAGGGACGGAGGCTATACTGTTACACTGGCAATAGTAAGGTGCCTATAAGAACATCCAATAGTCAAAGGTATATGAAATACAAATGGTATAGCAAAAAATAGTCCTATAAATTATTATTAACTACAACCTAAAACCTCTTACCTTGGAATATTGAAGTCTCATGTTAAAAGGAACCACCAGCTTTCATGTTCTGAGCAAGGAACTTAAACGATAGCTTTTTTACATGGCACACATTTTTACATGGCACATACATGGCACTTATTGCATATTGGCACATATTACTTTCTTCTTCTCTTTTTGCATTATTTAAGCCAAATTGAACATGTTTCATTATTTGTTTGAGGCTAAATTGATTTTATTGATGTATTATATTAAGTTAAAATAAGTGTTCATTCAGTATTGTTGTAATTGTCATTATTACAAATAAATAAATCGGCCGATTAATCGGCATCGGCTTTTTTGGTCCTCCCATAATCAGTATCGGCGTTGAAAAATCATAATCAGTCGACCTCTAATCAGCATACACACATGCCAGTAGGTGCACAAATTATTCAGCACAATAATAACAATAAAGCGATAAATTGTTGTGAATGTGGACCGACATTTCAAAGAATGGCCATGTAAACATTTACAAGTATGAAGATATTGACACGGTCGAGGACAGAGGTACCGAACAACTAAGTGTGTTGGGTGACTCAACTCAATCCCATCAGCACTCTAAAACCACACCTTATCTTAAAAAGAGTCCTGTATGTATTCATTCTGCTGTGTCTAATGTGTTACCAGTACAAATTCAAATTGTTGTTGATGAACATGATGATTATGATGGTGTTGGTGGTACAGAAGCACTAATAAAGTAAGTCTGGATATATCTACATGTTCTGATAACTGATAATAATGCTCTCTGTAATATTTGTGTTGTGGAGAAATGACCAGGCAGGAGACGGGAGTACAGTTCGTTTTCGTTTAGTCAAAACCCCTCGTGTTCTACAGTTCGCGGCATTCCAGTGCGCATGTGCATTTCCGATTAGGTGTAGTAACGTAACACTGCCGTAATGCATTACTGCTTAGTAACAGCACAGTAACTAATATAAACAGATGTAGATCCCAGATACTACACTCTCTATATTGACTGAGAATAACAGTGCAATCTATTTTATTTTAAACTACCGGTGTATATGGGAAATAACATCTCCCTCTAGTGACAAGCACAGTAACTGTTTGAAATACCATCAGGTCTACCGTTACTGTTGTTGTAACCAGTGTTGTTGTACCTACATATTGTGACCAGATTTACATAGATATTTTTTAAAGAATTAGAAGTGTTGGTTTTGGTTCTCACTACATCCATGCATGACTGTCTGCATGCAAGCAAAGCAACCAATCTCATTTCATTTGGCTCCTACTCTCCCTCCCTCCGACCCTAAGATCGTTTTAAAGGGCTAGGCACCCGTCACATTTCATATGAGAAAGGAGAGTCTGCACATCAGCTGCATGGGAATCTACCAGTAATTGTTAAGTATAGGTACAAACCCTTCAGCTGAAGAGGAGAGAAGAAACTGCTGCAGCACATGTTCCATTTTCAGATGTGACCATTTTCACACTGGTAAGTGGCCCTTCCAAGATTATAGACATACATTCAGTATTATGAGTTTGTATAAATCAGAGCAAAGTGTTTAAACTCTGAAAGCAAAACGTGGTACTATGCAGTTATGCAATAACTTTGGTAACCACAATGTAATTATAATGCAATTATGCAGGTAGTTACAATTACATATAATGTTTTATTGTCACATGCAACGTGTTATCCAGAAATGACTTTGGCTTCACTTATGACGCCAAATGTAACACTGTCCTTTTGTGGTTGAAAATGTGTCAGTGTCTGAAATGTGTTAGCTGACGTTACTAGCACTGGGGAGAGATAAGCTCCACAGTAAGCTACCTGCAGACGTCTCATGGGCTGATGAATCAGACTGATGCTGCTGTCATGAACATTTCAGTGTTTATTCATATATATATTTATTCATATATATATATACATTTTAAGATAGTGTTGAATCACTAGGCTACACCTCAGTGCAAATCCAAGTAGGATGTTTTATGCTCTACTTTGGTTGTTGCCAGATCAGTGTGTGTGTGTGTGTATCCTCAGTGATTTTCCTTCAATATTTCACTTTACCCCGGCCCGTACAATGTCTCAGGAGCAGGTGAATTCTGTTTTGAACAACATGTAGAGCCTGTTGGCAGAGGCAACGCGGCTAAGCGCCGAGTGCCATGAGTAGAGCACACAGTTGGCCCTAGTGAAAGCTCATCAGAGGGGGGAGGGCCTGGGTCAGCAGAGAGAAGCAGCAAAGCTAGACATGTTTAACAAATGCAGGCAGCTGGAGCAGCTCCTGGACACCAAGGCCGCCGTTGAAGCAAAAGAAAGACAAGCTTGCAAACTCAGCAAGCAACTGTAAGAGATTGAGAGAGAGAGGGAGTAAAGAAGAGGGCAGAGAAGAGAGGGATGGATTGATGTTGAGAGGAGGGACTAAATGTGTCAGTGTTTGGGAATGGAGACTTATTGTAGTTAATGCCATTTATAAACTGGGTGTGTCGAGCCCTGAATGCTGATTGGCTGATAGCCATCTTATATCAGACCGTATACCACGGGTATGACAAAACGTTTATTTCATGTGTCAATGGTTGAGAATGGAGACTTACTGTAGTTAATGCCATTTATGAAGGTTGTGATGGAGTGAATCTGGAACAATATTGCAAACCTTTTTCTCGTAAAATGTTCCCACTGTAACTCATATTCAGTACTAGAAAATAACTAGTAACAATGTAACTGTACTTCATTAATAATGACTTCATAATCAATAAAGATTTTAATAATGACAGATTTTGCTTTGACAAAAACACATGAAATACACAGGAAATGTTTGACTTTCACAGCTGTTACATCAATCAGTATACATTGAGCAGGTCATTTTACGTAACAGGAAGTGACTGAATTGTGTAACTAATTGGTTAAACTGATAAGTATACAAAAATGGAAGAAGTTACCTCCAATGTTAATTGTACTATTCCCACTCTTCCAAAGGGAAAACACATTGTAGTTAGGGCGCCCCATTGCTGGCCTAAATTAGAGGTTGTAATGCCTTTAATGTCAGTACTCAGTGGCTTTATCGAAAGGAATCTTAGTTTCATATTTAATAAAAGGACTTATCCATATGACAGAGTCGGGGCCAATTCAGCCCATTTAAGTCAAATGTGTATGGTAGACTATTTCATACTGCAGTGGAATCTAATTACATGACCAATAATTGAGTACATCCGGTTTTATGACCCACTGTTATCCCTGTCTTGAGCTTGGGACAAAACTAGGTTGTTGCATGCAGGGACCTGTATTCAAGGACACATTGGTCGTGTTGCCCTGCTCAGACGTTGCATGCATCAACTAATGGTTGTGTGCCACGTCATCGACTGTGCCGTTGGGCACCAGATTACTATAACGTGCTAAAACATATGGTTTAGCTGATACGTAAAATACCTATGTATGTGTTGTAAGATCTGGCATTCGTCAGCAACGTCTGAGCAGAGGAACACAACCATTATGGCACCCATCTGGCTTGGTGTGGTCGGTAGGGTCAGACAGGACGGTGGAAGAAGGGCTCTGTTTCAGACACGCTCCATTCTGACCTTGAGCCTAACCCCTGACGTTTCTGGACAAACACCACCACCACGATCTGCACCCAGAAGAAGAAGTTCACCCACACGGACTTCTGGGAAAGACAAAAGAAGACTGCAGAGATGAAGAATAAAATACATGGGTTTAAATAACAATGACAACACACGATCTGTGGTTTTGAAGCAGCTTGTGGTCTGATAAGTCAATAACGTTTTGATGTGTTAGTTGATATTATGATATGCACAGTGTCAGGACAGACCTCTGCATTATACAATCCCGTGTAGAACTGACTTCCATTGTAGGGACTGACCCAGGTTTTATTCTCAGCTTCTTCACAACTGAAATGAAAGAAGTCCTCCAAATGAACAAGAATGGCATACTATATTTCACATTTCACATATGGTATGAGAAACAAGAGGACACTGAGCGAAGAGGTGATACGGGAGAAGACAGGGAAAAAAGGCAGCCATCTCACCTGGTTATGGATGGCACGTTGTGGAGGGCAGACAGACAGAGGCGGTCCCTGCCAATCCTCAGGGTACACCCTGACACCGCCAGGAAAAACAATATCTTCATACACACCCCCAGAGTCACATTCAGCCACAGTCTTTCCCTGGGGGTGCAGGACAGGAAGTAAAGAAAGTCCACAACAAACAAATCAAATCATTTCTGCTTTGCTGCCACACTACTAGGCATGGAAAGTCTGTCTCTCACCTCTTGACCTCCTCTTCCACACAGCTGGTGTAGATCCAGTAGATGGTGAGGCAGAAGCAGTAGATGGCCACAGACACGGAGATGGCTGCCACAAAGTAGCAGAGGGAAGGATGGCTGGGGTTCTCCAGGATCAGGCCAGATGTGTTGTACTCAACAGACCCATAAAGAATGCACTGCCCTGTAAAGTGGCCCTGCATGACACAATACAGATGCATTCAGTATACCATCTATCCTACAGTATGCAATTGAAATGATACCTCTACGGTATCAGTGTCGTCGTCGTCCCCCCCCGCGGGATGGTTTAGCTAACGTAGGCTGATGTGATTAGCATGAGGTTGTAAGTAACAAAAACAATTCCCAGGACATAGACATATCTGACATGGGCAGAAAGCTTAAATTCTTGGTAATCTAACTGCACCGTCCAATTTACAGTAGCTATTACAGTGAAATAATACCATGCTATTGTTTGAGGAGAGTGCACAATTATGAACTTGAAAATGCATTAATAAACCAATTATGCACATTTGGGCAGTCTTACAACATTATGAACAGGTATGCAATGGTTCATTGATCAGTCTAAAACTTTGCACATACACTGCTTCCATCTAGTGGCGAAAATCTAAATTGCGCCTGGGCTAGAATAATAAATAATGGCCTTTCTCATGCATTTCAAAGATGATGGTACAACAACAATTATCTTTTACCAGATCTGATGTGTTATATTCTCCTACATTAATTTCACATTTCCACAAACTTCAAAATGAGCTACAGGCAGTTAGATTTGAGTCATGTCATTTTAGGCGAAAATTGATAGAAAAAAAAGTTGGATCCTTAAGAGGTTTTAATGCACTTTACACAACCTCTAACAATGGCAAGTATCTTCACTGGACATTGACAGCAAGAGAGCTTGGTCAGCCATGGCGAGATACACATGCTCTCAAATGAACGTCCCTTAATAGGCAGGGAAACAGAGTAAGGTCTGTCACACACAGACCTCACTGTGTTTCATGGCCTCGGTAGGGACACACAGAAGAGCTTAATTCAACTTGGAGAGGAATGCTTGAGAAATTCCATTCCTCCATTCATGTGCACAAATGTACAGTTATATTCTTTTAGGACATTAGATGACGATTATATGGTGCCATTGGGCCATGTGAAACAGTCGGGAGGACTCTGAATGTAGATCTCATGTTTCATTTTCCTGTCTCTCAACACATTTCATTTCAAAGTCATTGCCATCTGTATGAAAATCCCACATGAAAAAATACTATAGTATACGTTAGTATTACTATATTTATATATAGTAATATTTATATATAATATATATCGTCTCAGGCCTAACAACACCCTTGCCAATATATCCTTCAAACACCGGCTTCTCAGGCATTATCACTTAACTATAGTATGCACTGTAGTGTTTTTGCAAACTTTACTGTAGTATTGTAGTGTAATATTGTAGTGTTTTTGTTTTATTATCATTTTTAATTGTATATATTTTTTGAGGGGGCTTTCACCTTGAGGAATCTTACTGAACGACATTAAAATAGCAAATTGTCCATAACCAGTATTTACAGTGCCTTGCGAAAGTATTCGGCCCCCTTGAACTTTGCGACCTTTTGCCACATTTCAGGCTTCAAACATAAAGATATAAAACTGTATTTTTTTGTGAAGAATCAACAACAAGTGGGACACAATCATGAAGTGGAACGACATTTATTGGATATTTCAAACTTTTTTAACAAATCAAAAACTGAAAAATTGGGCGTGCAAAATTATTCAGCCCCCTTAAGTTAATACTTTGTAGCGCCACCTTTTGCTGCGATTACAGCTGTAAGTCGCTTGGGGTATGTCTCTATCAGTTTTGCACATCGAGAGACTGACATTTTTTCCCATTCCTCCTTGCAAAACAGCTCGAGCTCAGTGAGGTTGGATGGAGAGCATTTGTGAATAGCAGTTTTCAGTTCTTTCCACAGATTCTCGATTGGATTCGGGTCTGGACTTTGACTTGGCCATTCTAACACCTGGATATGTTTATTTTTGAACCATTCCATTGTAGATTTTGCTTTATGTTTTGGATCATTGTCTTGTTGGAAGACAAATCTCCGTCCCAGTCTCAGGTCTTTTGCAGACTGCATCAGGTTTTCTTCCAGAATGGTCCTGTATTTGGCTCCATCCATCTTCCCATCAATTTTAACCATCTTCCCTGTCCCTGCTGAAGAAAAGCAGGCCCAAACCATGATGCTGCCCCCACCATGTTTGACAGTGGGGATGGTGTGTTCAGGGTGATGAGCTGTGTTGCTTTTACGCCAAACATAACGTTTTGCATTGTTGCCAAAAAGTTCAATTTTGGTTTCATCTGACCAGAGCACCTTCTTCCACATGTTTGGTGTGTCTCCCAGGTGGCTTGTGGCAAACTTTAAACAACACTTTTTATGGATATCTTTAAGAAATGGCTTTCTTCTTGCCACTCTTCCATAAAGGCCAGATTTGTGCAATATACAACTGATTGTTGTCCTATGGACAGAGTCTCCCACCTCAGCTGTAGATCTCTGCAGTTCATCCAGAGTGATCATGGGCCTCTTGGCTGCATCTCTGATCAGTCTTCTCCTTGTAAGAGCTGAATGTTTAGAGGGACGGCCAGGTCTTGGTAGATTTGCAATGGTCTGATACTCCTTCCATTTCAATATTATCGCTTGCACAGTGCTCCTTGGGATGTTTAAAGCTTGGGAAATCTTTTTGTATCCAAATCCGGCTTTAAACTTCTTCACAACAGTATCTCGGACCTGCCTGGTGTGTTCCTTGTTCTTCATGATGCTCTCTGCGCTTTTAACGGACCTCTGAGACTATCACAGTGCAGGTGCATTTGTACGGAGACTTGATTACACACAGGTGGATTGTATTTATCATCATTAGTCATTTAGGTCAACATTGGATCATTCAGAGATCCTTACTGAACTTCTGGAGAGAGTTTGCTGCACTGAAAGTAAAGGGGCTGAATAATTTTGCACGCCCAATTTTTCAGTTTTTGATTTGTTAAAAAAATTTGAAATATCCAATAAATGTCGTTCCACTTCATGATTGTGTCCCACTTGTTGTTGATTCTTCACAAAAAAATACAGTTTTATATCTTTATGTTTGAAGCCTGAAATGTGGCAAAAGGTCGCAAAGTTCAAGGGGGCCGAATACTTTCGCAAGGCACTGTAGGTAGGACTGTGGACTGCACAGTTAGGTTCAGCACTTCTGCTCTTTTCTATAACCTGTAGGGAACACAATATATGGTATATACTTGGCATGTCAGTTTTCAGTCATGAGTGGCACAACTTGTGATATGGGGGGGATGGGGAATGGGCAGGACATACGCAAATGATATACATTTGAAGTCGGAAGTTTACATACACTTAGGTAGGAGTCATTAAAACTCGTTTTTCAACCACTCCACAAATTTCTTGTTAACAAACTATAGTTTTGGCAAGTCGGTTAGGACATTTACTGTGTGCATGACACAAGTAATTTTTCCAACAATTTTTTACAGACAGATTATTTCACTTATAATTCACTGTATCACAATTCCAGTGGGCCAGAAGTTTACATACACTGAGTTGACTGTGCCTTTAAACAGCATGGAAAATTCCAGAAAATGATGTCATGGCTTTAGAATTCTTTAGGTAACATTGATAAATAAGATGTTTTATTAATTTTTATAGTATGCTTATGTGGGAAAGTTACTTGGGCCCAGAGAGGGGAGAGGTCGGGTTAGTCTTATCTGTGAATGTGTCTGTAACTATTCCTAAACCATGTGAAGGGATGGTGTGATTAATGGGGAACTAGTTAGGTGGCTCCACAATGTCTGTGTGCCAGTCACTTCTCTCTGTAAGCTTGTCCAGGAGGGGTTGTATTTTTTATGGGAGTATCTAGAAATTGACAATTGATATATGCCATTGGGTGCGGTAATGTTTTGGTCCTAAATGGTACCAAGAACGAGATAAGAACTTGTTCTAAGAGGGCAAACTGAAGGATAATGTATAGCTAATGCTGTCTGGCTATAGGATACTCCTTTTTTCTGGTAAAAGGTTCTTTGTGTAATGTTCCTAAGATCTGTTATTTGTCATGTGAGTTTAGATGGGTGTGTCTTTGCTATAAAGGATCTCAGTTGCCATTATGTTGACACTCTCAGAGAATTCATTTATGGACACTGAATTGATCTGAGAGTCACTGGGCTATGGTGAAGCTCATATAATTAAAGATGGACTTTATGATAACTCTGACTTGTGTGTGGTTTGCTTTCTCATGATTTGGTAATAAAGGACATTTCCACGACAATGTGTTTCAAGGCCTACCTTCAAACTCAGTGCCTCATTACTTGACATCATGGTAAAATCAAAAGCCAAGACCTCAGAATTGTTTTTTTTAGACAACAACAAGTCTGTTTCATCCTTGCGAGCAATTTCCAAATGCCTGAAGGTACCACGTTCATCTGTACAAACAATAGTACGCAAGTATAAACACCATGGGACCACGTAGCCGTCATACCGCTTAGGAAGGAGACGCGTTCTGTCTCCTAGAGATGAACGTACTTTGGTGCGAAAAGTGCAAATCAATCCCAGAACAACAGCAAAGGACCTTGTGAAGATGCTGAAGGAAACAGGTACAAAAGTATCTATATCCACAGTAAAACAAGTCCTATATTGACATAACCTGAAAGGCCACTCAGCAAGGAACAAGCCACTGCTCCAAAACCACCATAAAAAAGCCAGAGTACTGTTTAAAACTGCACAATGGGACAAAGATCGTACTTTTTGGAGAAATGTCCTCTGGTCTGATGAAACAAAAATATAACTGATTGGCCATAATGACCATTGTTATGTTTGGAGGGAAAAGGGGGAGGCTTGCAAGCCAAAGAACACCATCCCAACAGTGAAGCACGGGGGTGGCAGCATCATGTTGTGGGGGTGCTTTACTGCAGGAGGGACTGGTGCACTTCACAAAATAGATGGCATCATGAGGGAGGACATTTATGTGGATATATTGAAGCAACATCTCAAGACATCAGTCAGCAGGAAGTTAAAGCTTGGTTGGAAATGGGTCTTCCAAAATTGACAATGACCCCAAGCATACTTCCAAAATTGTGGCAAATGGCTTAAGGACAACAAAGTCAAGGTATTGGAGTGGCCATCCCAATCTCAATTCTATAGGACCTCAATCGTATAGAATATTTGTGGGCAGAACTGAAAAAGCATGTGCGAGCAAGGAGGCCTACAAACCTGACTCAGTTACACCAGCTCTGTCAGGAGGAATGGGCCAAAATTCACCCAACTTATTGTGGGAAGCATGTGGAAGACTACACAAAAACTTTTGACCCAAGTTAAACAATTTAAAGGCAATGCTACCAAATACTACTTGAGTGTATTTACACTTCTGACCCACTCATTCTCTCTACTATTATTCTGAAATGTCACCCAAGACTTTTTACTGGGATTAAATGATTGTGAAAAACTGAGTTTAAATGCATTTGGCTAAGGTGTATGTTAACTTCCAACATCAACTGTATATGAGCATATCGATACAGTGTGTAGTGTATTATTCTACAGTATACTACAAAATTCAATAATAAGAACATCACGATCGAAGGAAACTACAGTGTGCAGTATAGTATTCTACAGTATTCTACAAAATTCTGTAGTAAGCACTACACAATCGAGGGATACTCCAGTGTGCAGTATAGCATTTTACAGTATACTACAGTTTACTACTGTAGTATTTTTTTATGTGGAATTGTAGCCTAATCTATTGCAAAGTCACTGCATGCAACAATCTTGCATTTAGGTGAAGTCCACTAAGACATTGTATAAGCCGGTAGGCCTAGCGAAGAGTCATCAATGATATTCACTGACTTCACATGATTATCTCTGCTGATTTCATTTATTTTCTCATTATAGGCTAGCCCCCATGTTTTGGGATGTGTGGCAAATTCTGAGATAAAAGCAGGAAAAGACAACATAATATAGGAGAAGGTTTCTTGAAAGTCTGATAAAAAAATCTCCCATAACGGACGTAGCAGCTAAAAGTTTGACCCGTCGTAGAGAGGACGATAAAAACATATCCAATGAATGCTTTACATCTAGCAGCCTACCAGTAGCCTAGCGTCGGTTTGAGGAGGGTGACAGCAGACAGTAGCCATGGCTATGTGTGGAAATGTTGTCAATACATTTCTATTGATATTGTTTTTTTATACAGGGATAAAAAGAGTTATCAAGTTTAGAATGTATCATAGGCGGCTGAAAGTTCCCGACATTTCAAACATTCATGCATTCGTACCTGGGTGATTGTCAGAGAAGCAGCGGACATTATTCCACAGATGAAAGAGCCTGCGTAAAGTACGAGCTCCAAAACGAGCAGCCACGGCAACACCATCACGAACACCTCTGCAAAGCCATCCTATAATACCCATCGAGGACACCCTAGCACCCGGACAACGCACTCCGTTCCAAGCGTGTTAAATTGTGCGTAATGGTCTACAATGGAGACACTCTTAACTGTGAGCTCTGACTCTTTTTTTTGTTGCAACAATGTACCTATTCAAGCGTTTTGTTCATTATAAACCGCAATTGAATGTGGCCAAGGAATGCAATGCATTTATTAGAATTGGTTGATTGTAAGATTGGGATGGAATGCTTTATGACAATCTAACAATGTTGTTGTCTTATTAGATGTGAGTCCCGACTCCCGAGGACTCCACCAGGATTCCCTATAACCATAATCCAGTTTAGAATTCCATGCACAGAAATGCAAAGCCAATTTTTGCCTCTAGTATTGTTCTCCTCTGAGAGACTGGAAAATGTGTGTGTGTGTGTGTGTGTCTGTCTGTCTGTGTGTGTTTGTGTGTGTGTGCGTGTGTGTGTGCGCGCATCATCAGCAGTAGCTGTCGTCTGTCTCTGGCGGTTTGTGATTAATTTGTAAGTATTCCAGAGTGATGAGAGAACATTTGTCAGCAGAACACTTTTCTTTGCTGATTTGCTAAGTTAAACTGTTGCTTAACTACGGTTGTAAACTACTAGTTTTAATCCCAATAATATTTTCTTCAAAGTAAAATAAATATATATATAGACACCTTAACTTCATACAAATGTTCTGTTTTCCACAATGTAGCCTAAACCTGAGCGACCGGGAGGTGGATGTCTCAGACATTCAATATCTGCTGGGTACCACAATAATGAAAGGAACAAATAACAGGAGATCAAATCAAAGCCCCTGCTTAGATGAGCAACACTGGGGGTTGAACGGGTGGATCACTGAGATTTCAACCTTTATTCACCCACTCAAAAATACAGCCAGAAGTTTGTTGAATTCCCAATGTGACACTATGGAAAAACAATGCCTGATGTTTGATTTAGTTTTCATCTAAATGTTTTATTACTGCACTTTCAACCATTTAAAATCACAACAAAGTTCAAATGGGAATACAATATCAAATATTTTGTATAGATAGAAAAACGTAATGTGTTATCACTGTGCTTCATCTAACAGCACAACCATATGACCTGGATTGTAGTTGACATCACATTTAAAATATCAAGTGCAAGTGATCAATGCTGTTTGAGATTCTGCACAGATATTTATATTGTGAAGATCTCCACAGACTTGCAACGTTTGCATGCTATCTTGGACATGCATGCTTTCTATGATTACATAATATGGCTTTTTTAGTGACAGTAGCATCAAAATGTGGCCTATTGATGAGTTACTAATTTTATGGTTAAATAAAAACTAGGGTCGCAACTTTCACTGGGGATGGGGGGACATGTCGTCCCCACCTTCTGAAATTGCATTTTTGTCCCTCCCAGTTTTTTCATTGGAATGTGATACAAAACGAGGCAATGGTGTGCTTCAGGACCACGTGGACGCCGCCGAGTGGTCGAGTAGGCTGTTTGGAGTGCTTATCCGACCAGATAAAAAATACAAATAATTATGTCCCCCCCACTTCTAAAACCAAAGTTGTGCCCCTGATAAAAACATTTACATTAGTTTGTAAGATAGCCTTAACTTTAGGTTATTTACTGTAATACAAAAGTGACATTGAATTTTGTTAGGTTGACAAAGCAACTAAATATCATAATTTGAAGGAGATGTATCTAATGTTTGGATAGTTTCAACTAAGCCGCTGGCTTAATCCTTTTCTTGAACTTGTATTTTTGGTTTAGTTGGAGACGTGAATCCAACATATCATTTCTTATCTTGTCGACAAGTTAATAGGCTATTTACTGTATTGCAAAAGTGATATTGAATTGTGCTTGGTTGTCAACACAACCAAATGTCAACATTTGAAGGAGATGAACTGTATATTTTGTGCCACTGACTTAGTCTGACTTCAATTCCAGTTTGTCTTCAAATTAATAATTGATATGTTGGATTCACGTCTCCATTTCAACCAAAAATCTAAGTTAAAGAATTGGGACTAAATCAAATCAAATTTTAAATGCACTTTAAATCGAGTTTGATTTGATTTAGTTCTATTATTTAACTTAGATTTTTGGTTGAAATGGAGACGTGAATCCAAATATTCAATATCAATTTGAAAATGTAATTTGACATGAACCAAAGCTTGAAATCCTAGACCTACAGTGCATTCAGACCCCTTGACTTTTTCCACATTTTGTTACGTTAAAGTCTTATTCTAAAATTGATTAAAATATATATATTTTTGCTGATCAATCTACACACAATACCCCATAACGACAAAGCAAAAACAGATTTTTGGACATTTTGGAAAATTTATTGCAAAAGTATTAAAAATGAAACAAATATCACATTTACATAGTTATTCAGACCTTTTACTCAGCACTTTGTTGAAGCACCTTTGGCAGTGATTACACCCTCGGGTCTTGGGTATGACGCTACAAGCTTGGCACATCTGTATTTTCGGAGTTTCTCCCATTCTTCTCTGCAGATCCTCTCAAGCTCTGTCAGGTTGGATGGGGAGCGTCACTGCACATCTATTTTCAGGTCTCTCCAGACATGTTAGATCGGGTTCAAGTCCGGGCTCTGGCTGTGCCACTCAAGGACATTCAGAGACTTGTCCCGAAGCCACTCCTGCATTGTCTTGGCTGTGTGCTGAGGTCCTGAGTGCTTTGGATCAGGTTTTTAGTCAAGGATCTCTCTGTACTTTCCCTCACCCTGACTTGTCTCCCAGTCCCCGCCGCTGAAAAACATCCCCACAACATGATGCTGCCACCACCATGCATCACCGTAGGGATGGTGCCTGGTTTCCTCCAGATGTGACGCTTGGTATTCAGGCCAAATAGTTCACTCTCGGTTTCATCAGACCAGAGAATCTTGTTTCTCATGGTCTGAGAGTCCTTTAGGTGCCTTTTGGCAAACCCCAAGCGGGCTGTCATGTACCTTTACTGAGGAGTGGCTTCCGTCTGGACACTACCATAAAGGCCTGATTGGTGGAGTGCTGCAGAGATGGCTGTCCTTTTGGAAGGTTCTCCAAAGAGGAACTCTGGAGCTAAGTCAGAGTGATCATTGGGTTATTGATCACCTCCCTGACCAAAGCCCTTCTCCCCCGATTGCTCAGTTTGGCTGGGCAGCCAGCTCTAGGAAGAGTCTTGTTGGTTCCAAACTTCTTACATTTAAGAATGATGGAGGCCACTGTGTTCTTGGGGACCTTCAATGCTGCAGAAATGTTTTGGTACCCTTCCCCAGATCTGTGCCTCGACACAATCCTGTCTCGGAGATCTACAATTCCTTCGACCTCACAGCTTGGTTTTTGCTCTGTCATGCACTGTCAACTGTGGGACCTTATATAGACAGGTTTGTGCCTTTCCAAATCCTGTTTAATCAATTGAATTTACCACAAGTGGACTCCAATCAAGTTGTAGTCTCATAGCAAAGGGTCTGAATACTTATGTAAATAAGGCATTTCTCTTTTTAATTTTTAATACATTTGCAGACATTTCTAAAAACCTGTTTTTGCTTTGTCATTATGGGGTATTGTGTGAAGATTGATGAAGAAAAACAATATTTAATCAACTTTAGAATAAGGCTGTAACGTAACAAAATGTGGGGAAAGTCAAGGGGTCTGAATACTTTCCGAATGCCCTGTATATGTATTGTCTATTTTTAGTTGAACCCTGGGTTGATTTGAAACAATAGCTGTTGATGACTTCGCAAATGCTACAGTATATTCACCTAATTTTCACCGGAAATATGGGCGGGTTCTATTTCGTTTTTTTGGTGGGGGACTTCCGGTTAAGCATTTCCGGGCAATAGTTCGCAGCTAACCTAGATAACCAACACACCTCTCACAACTTCGCAAACATGGATTCACGCAAAACAGACATTTTATTTTTGGTAAGGGGATGACACAATAACTGGTAGAAACGAAGGCTGTTCATGGAGCAGGAGTGTTTTGACCACCAAACTTTTTGGGGAGCGAGTTCAGTTCCAAGGCTCCTTTTGATTTGCAGTCTCTTTGGCTCAAAGCATTGAACTTTAAGAAACCACCAAACCGCTATGTGTGTTCGTATCACTTCGTGAATAAGAGGCCGACTGAAGAGTGTCCTTTACCTGAGAAGTGGCTAGGCTATGATGCTACACTACAGACCAGAAGGCGACATCTCTAGCTATCGTCACAGATGTGGTGTCCTGAATCAGGCAGAAGTTAGCAAGCTTAGCTAACTATGTTAGTAGTAGGTAGCCACTCCTAAATCCTAACATACTGTATGTAGCTAGCTAACTGTTGCCTAGTTTACTCACTTAGCTAGCTTGAGGGCAGCCCATCTGATAGTATTGCTAGCTAACTACCCTAGCTAGTTAGTCCCTACATTGTTAGCTATTCAACAACTTCTTTCTGACATTGTCTCCCCATCCCATGATTAACCCCTTCATTGCTGGCATGCCAATTATTAAATGTAAAAGTGTTTAATATTTTTTTTACCTAACCAAGACCGGTAGGCTGTCTTGTGTATTTTAATTTGATTAAACTTGTGGTCTCTCTTATGATTTCTTTACAGATGCAGACAACTGTGGTGATGCTGAGTCTAATCTAAGTGTGCCAATGACACCACAGCTACGTGCCAAGGGAACCAGTCAACAAGCCCACCTGCCACAAACAAACCCAATGTGGTGGTGAAGAGCCATTGACCCACACCATCCAGAATAATGACACTAGCTCAGTGTTGTATACTGGCCTAACTCTTAGTGTTTTCTTTGACCATGTAGCATTTCTGCAGAAATTCTACACAGCTAACTCCAGGGTGATCTTGCTGAACGCTTTGCTGTGTCCCAGGGAGTAGTGAGCAGAATCCTTTCCTACTGGATTGACACAATGGAGGAGCACAAGGATCTACATTCCATGGCTGCCGAGGGAGACGATCCAGAACACAATGCTTCAAAGAGAAGTTCCCCAACACCACTTGCATCATCGGCTGCTCTGTAACCACTCTTCTTGATTTCAGAGGGGGGGTCATACAGCCACTATTATTCCAGCAATACGCTGAAGTATTTTCTCAGTGTGGACTCGTTATGTTTTTTTCTCCTGCACATGGAGGCAGATGCGGTGACAAGTTAATCACCCAAAACTCTGGCTTCCTGGAATCCCTTAGGTCTGGCGATTAAGTTATGGCAGACAAGGGGCTTCACCAGCCGAGATCTGTTGTATGAGAGGAAGGTAAACCTTGCCGTACCAGCCGTCACTCAGAAAGGAGGCCAGCTGTCTGACGAGGATGTCACAAGCACGAGAAGGTTAGCTAATGTGCATATACATGTTGAGAGAGTTATCAGACGACTCGGGAGCAGTGGCGACACATCATAAAGGGAAGGTGAGCCCCACATTTATAGCAAAAAATATATAAATAAAACAGGTGCTTGTCTGTTTAACATGTTATTTTGGCTTTAATACGTGTCACATATCAGTTTGCAAACAATGCAAAGAAAAACATTTGTGTATATATATCATTGAGTTAATAAAGCTGTGTACAAACATGGTCTCTTTTTCCTTTCTTGAGTAAGACAGCTCCAGAATGCAGGTGTTTCAGCCAAGCTCAGTGCTTTATGTGGTAGTGGTAAAAGCCGGAAGAAAATACAGAGCGTGGCGTTGTGATTGGCTCAGTGTTCTGTCACTCATGGGGACACTATGTCACCGCAAAAATTCTAGCCCTTTGGCGGCTGACATAGTTGCATTGAAAGTGTCCATCCAAGAAGACTCAAGGTCATTGGCCACAGATAAAATGACGTCAAATCACGTATGTACAGTAGCTTTGATTGGACTGATAATGTCAACATCATACTTTCAAAATTTTAGCTAGCACTCATCATGAATCAAGTCAACAATCTACTGGCAAATCATTTTCAATCCTTGACATGTGAAGAGAAATAATGAAGAGAAATTAAAGATAAAACGTGTTGGTGCTCATTGGCCATTGGATAAACATTACACAACAAGTTGGAAATCGCAAATTCAACAATGAGTGGTTTGGAAGGTAGTGAGCTCAGCACAACAAGGTGAGTCCAAAAATGTTTTGTATGCTGCTGCATAAATGATGTAATATGCCAGGGGGATATGTACAGTTGTGGCCAAAAGTTTTGAGAATGACACCGATATTAATTTCCACAAAGTTTGCTGCTTCAGTGTTTTTAGATATTTTTGTCAGATGTTACTATGGAATACTGAAGTATAATTACAAGCATTTCATAAGTGTCTAAGGCTTTTATTGACAATTACATGAAGTTGATGCAAAGAGTCAATGTTTGTGGTGTTGACCCTTCTTTTTCAAGACCTCTGCAATCTGCCCTGGCATGCTGTCAATTAACTTCTGGGCCACATCCTGATGGCAGCCCATTCTTGCATAATCAATGCTTGTAGTTTGTCAGAATTTGTGGGTTTTTGTTTGTCCACCCGCCTCTTGAGGATTGACCACACGTTCTCAATGGGATTATGGTCTGGGGAGTTTCCTGGCCATGGACCCAAAATATCAATGTTTTGTTCCCCGAGCTACTTAGTTATCACTTTTGCCTTATGGCAAGGTGCTCCATCATGCTGTAAAAGGCATTGTTTGTCACCAAACTGTTCCTGGATGGTTGGGAGAAGTTGCTCTGTTGGTACTATCTTTTATTCATGGCTGTGTTCATAGGCAAAATTGTGAGTGAGCCCACTCCCTTGGCCGAGAAGCAACCCCAAACATGAATGGTCTCAGGATGCTTTACTGTTGGCATGACACAGGACTGATGGTAGCGCTCACCTTGTCTTCTCCGGACAAGCTTTTTTCCGGATGCCCCAAACAATCGGAAAGGGGATTCATCAGAGAAAATGACTTTACACCAGTCCTCAGCAGTCCAATCCCTGTACCTTTTGCAGAATATCAGTCTGTCCCTTGTCCCTGATGTTTTTCCTGGAGAGAAGTGGCTTATTTTCTGCCCTTCTTGACACCAGGCCATCCTCCAAAAGTCTTCGCCTCACTGTGGGTGCAGATGCACTCACACCTTCCTGCTGCCATTCCCGAGCAAGCTCTGTATTGGTGGTGCCCCGATCCCGCAGCTGAATCAACTTTAGGAGACGGTCCTGGCTCTTGTTGGACTTTCTTGTGCGCCCTGAAGCCTTCTTCAAAACAATTGAACCGCTCTCCTTGAAGTTCTTGATGATCCGATAAATGGTTGATTTAGGTGCAATCTTACTGGCAGCAGTATCCTTGCCTGTGAAGCCCTTTTTGTGCAAAGCAATGATGACGGCACGTGTCTCCTTGCAGGTAACCATGGTTGACAGAGGAAGAACAATGATTCCAAGCACCACCCTCCTTTTGAGGCTTCCAGTCTGTTATTCGAACTCAATCAGCATGACAGTGTGATCTCCTGCCTTGTCCTTGTCAACACTCACAGCTGTGTTAATGAGAGAATCACTGACATGATGTCAGCTGGTCCTTTTGTTGCAGGGCTGAAATGCAGTGGAAATGTTTTTGGGGATTCAGTTCATTTGCATGGCAAAGAGTGACTTTGCAATTCATCTGATCACTCTTCATAACATTCTGGAGTATATGCAAATTGCCATCATACAAACTGAGGCAGCAGACTTTGTGAAAATTAATATTTGTGTCATTCAAAACTTTTGGCCACGACTGTATACTGTAGCTAAGAAAGTAATAACGTTACTAAGTGTATGTTGTGTAGTAAGCTGTTAGTAGCCTGTGTGCTTCACACTAATAATTTGGTCCCTTTTCCCCTCAATTTCGCTTACTGTTCTGACTTGCTGGTGCACATGTAGCCGTTAGCCTGTTTTAGAGAAATATAATCATTGAATATTGTAAGACATTTCATTGTCTGTTTCATATGCCTCTGTTATTTATCCTACGGTTCTGACTTGGTGTGCAGGGAGAATACTGTCAGAACAGACCATGTTCTGAATTATGTCACTGTACATTTCAAAAGTGCTGAACAAATAGTTATATTGACAACGCCCGTCCTAGCTCGCTCATGAATGTCTTAATTGAAATTACGGATTGCCTCTTATCTGCTTGTCGTTCCCTTATGCCATAGTTTGTACATCTCAATTGTCAGTAGAAACCACATTTGTTTAAACAAGTCAGCCATATCCTCTACATTTCTTAGAAATGCAGTAAAGGAGGCTGAATGAACTGTTTCGCTGCCAGACAAGGCTCCGCTGATAGACAGATGTGGTAAGGTGTTGCGACTCTGTTGTTGAGACAGCTTTTTTTCTCTCTCTGGGCTTGCAGAAAGCATTGGCTCCTTGACACTCACTACCGTGCCTCTACTCTCCAGACGAACCTAGGCAACCTGCTCGTTCTCCTTGCCATACAGTGGGGCAAAAAAGTATTTAGTCAGCCACCAATTGTGCAAGTTCTCCCACTTAAAAAGATGAGATGCCTGTAATTTTCATCATAGGTACACTTCAACTATGACAGACAAAATGAGAAAATAAATCCAGAAAATCACATTGTAGGATTTTTTTATGAATTTATTTGCAAATTATGGTGGAAAATATGTATTTGGTCACCTACAAACAAGCAAGATTTCTGGCTCTCACAGACCTGTAACTTCTTCTTTAAGAGGCTCCTCTGTCCTCCATTCGTTACCTGTATTAATGGCACCTGTTTGAACTTGTTATTAGTATAAAAGACACCTGTCCACAACCTCAAACAGTCACACTTCAAACTCCACTATGGCCAAGACCAAAGAGCTGGCAAAGGACACCAGAAACAAAATTGTAGACCTGCACCAGGCTGGGAAGACTGAATCTGCAATAGGTAAGCAGCTTGGTTTGAAGAAATCAACTGTGGGAGCAATTATTAGGAAATGGAAGACATACAAGACCACTGATAATCTCCCTCGATCTGGGGCTCCACGCAAGATCTCACCCCGTGGGGTCAAAATGATCACAAGTGTGAGGAAAACGGTGAGCAAAAATCCCAGAATCACACGGGGGTACCTAGTGAATGACCTGTAGAGAGCTGGGACCAAAGTAACAAAGCCTACCATCAGTAGCACATTACGCCGCAAGGGACTCAAATCCTGCAGTGCCAGACGTGTCACCCTGCTTAAGCTAGTACATGTCCAGGCCCGTCTGAAGTTTGCTAGAGAGCATTTGGATAATCCAGAAGAAGATTGGGAGAATGTCATATGGTCAGATGAAACCAAAATATAACTTTTTGGTAAAAACTCAACTCGTCGTGTTTGGAGGACAAAGAATGCTGAGTTGCATCCAAACATGGGGAAGAGATGCTCCCGCACAAAGTTGTCTGGATTTGTTGAGGTGCGCACGGGAACCTTCTTTGCTGAGCTAACAGTGTGTCATACCATGCATAGGAGACACTCTGTGCTTTAGTGACCTTAACATAAAAGTCATAAAATGACAAGCATTTCTGACACTGCATGTTGATGCCGTGTTCACCATGGGGCTGCTTTAGCTGTGTGGCTGCTGCCTGAACTTGATGACAGGAGGTTGGTTTAGCTTTGAGGCACTTGTGCAAAAGGCTCCCCAATGGAACTTCGGCCCCTTCCGAACAGACAGGAAACGTTGGTGGCTTCAAGCCAGATAAATGTGTCTGCAATATCAAACCACAATGATTTCCCATGTTGAACAATCAGATAAGAAAACGTTTCATTAAACGTTTGATTCAGTGGGGTTAAAATCAAATCAAACTTTATTTAAAATCGCAGCACACTTTACATTAAAACAATAAAATGAACAAAGTAAAAGCAAACAGGAATTAGTAAAAAATAGTGAATAAAATAACATAAAACACACAGGGTGCCTTAAACAATCACTGAATAAAGGCCAGGCTAAAAAGGTGAGTTTTCAAACCTTATTTAAAAGCCGCAATGATGTTTGCGCCTCTTCCTTAACAGGGTTGTCAACAGTTAACACAGCCACAATGTCAAAATTGTCTATATTGTAAAAATGAGCTTTAAGATTAATTTAAGGTTAGACATGTAGTTAGGGTTAGGTTTAAAATCTAAAGAGAAATTGTAGAAATAGGGTTTAGCCATAATTATGACTTGGTGACCACATAGTTATGGAACAGACTGAGGGGGTTTGACAGAGTACGCTCTGCCCCCCTGCCTCAAGGTACAGTAAGCAGACTGGCTCCTTGGGAGCGTAGCACCCTCACTGGGTTGTATAGAATGAGAATGTCTGTCAGATTAGTGGGGGCAAGGCCATGCAGTGCTTTAAAAGTTAGGAGTAAGATCTTAAAATCAGACCGATACTTTACCGGCAGCCAGTGTAGTGTAGGGTTTTGCTGTTTGTGACTTTGAGCATTCTGTAACCATTCACAGTCCTGTCAAGATGGATAAATGCAGGTTAAAATGACTGAAAAAAAAAATGTTTTAGCTAAATGCAATTACGGGTCTGATCAATCAGCATAGTCATATGACCAGATCATTGATCATACTTCCACTGTTCTCTACTGACACAACGGAGCAGAGCACATTGTGTCCTTAGACCCACCCTTCTCTCAGACCGCTTCATGAAAACATGTTGATTTCACATTCGGTGTATGTTTTTAGGGAGGACCCTAAAGAACACAATGTGCTCTGCTCCGCTGTGGTTACAAGACACCTGACACCCACCAGCCCCCGCCCTTCAGAAGGAGGGACATGGGCTCATGTAGAGACTGCATTTTGTTGAGTGATTTCCTGTATTGTATCAAAATATAACTAAGGACTACAGCCTGGCGGACAGTATTAGATGCACTAATCAGTAACCTTACTGGTTGATGACTTAAACACACATGTAAGATCCCAAATGTGCCCTGCTTTTCAAGTCTTCATCATGTTCTACTCTTGTTCACCCCCACCCCCATCTAGAATGTCCAATGGTTGTACTGCAAATTAAAATGAGTCAAAGACTCCTATACAACCTCTGACTTCAACAGTTTCACTGCATTAGTGACCCCCATCACTGAACTCTAATCTTGGGTTGTAACCAGACAATTCTCTATAATAACATTACAGTATGCCATTTAGCAGACACTTTCATCCAAACCAACTTACAAATGACGAAATAAGTGATGGATAAGAGTTTAAGTGTTAACTACAATGCAATAGAATGCAATTACAAAAGTTTCAGTTCACTTTACACAAAGTGAAATGGAAGCTTTTGACCATAGAATGAATTCCTGACTGATGAAGTGTAATGGGCTGTCACTGACAGTTTTAGGAATCCATATTGACCCGGTTGTTTTTTTTCTTTGAGGGAATGCATTTTTACATATGGGTGGTCCTGGGAATTGGACCAACAATCATGGTGTTGCAAGCGCCATGCTCTACCAACTGAGCCAAACAGGACCACGCGGTTTTTGAGGAGATTATATGATGGGTCTTGTGGATTGGACAGAACAGTGTCAAGATAGAAAGAGATGCAGAAACTTGATCACTATCTGTATTATTACCATATATAGGCCGTTAATTCATTCACCTGGTGTTTTCTTCATCTCTTCTTAAGGTCTTTCAAAAGTAAAGATGTTGTAATCCAGATTGTTAATTTTTTTAAATAGACTCTGAGCGGTTCTGGACAGGTTCTGATCGACATTTTTGTGTACAGAACACTCTGTGGACAGTGCAACCTCAATTGCTGTACACTCCGTGAAATTGCTGGTTGTCCCCTTCAGATGCTGCCTCCACTCTCAATGGTCTCACTAGTTAACACTGCCACAAAGTCACAGGTCCAGTTATTTCCATCATTTCAAGCCCTATTCCCCCACTTTTGTAGAATAGGGAAAAGAAATCAGTAACATTTCATTTTAAGTGGTCCTTATTACAGTGTAATGGAGTATGTTGTTACACTAACAAGTATTGTAGTTAATTGTAATAACTCATAGTTACACTGTAATAATAATATGTAACTAACTGGTGGTAATTGCAGTCTAATTGCCCATTTGTAACAAGCATGGTAACAAGCATTTCTTGTTGCACCTCTGTAATTAGACTGCAATTACCACCAGATACATGTTGTTATTACTGTGTAACTATGAGTTATTACAATTAACTACAATACTTGTTACAGTGTAATTACATATGCACACTGTAATAAGGACCCTTTAAAAGGAAGTGTTACCAAAAAATCAAACAAACATTTTCACATATTTGTACTGTGTACTTTGTGTCCTCAATGGTGATTACACCTCAGCAATGAATAACTCAAAAACAACAACTAATACCAGAAAGGTGATATTATAATATTTCTGTCAGTATAAGCATTGCTAGGTATTGTTTATGACCCTCACATGATGAATAATTACTTTTGTGTATGTCTATATAGGCAGAAATCTACATTATGACTTTACATTTAACAGGCTTAGTTATTCTACTCATTGCTTTGACTTGAGAATGTGAATCAATATAAATAAATAGCCTATAACCAGAATGTTCTTGAGAATAACACAAACAAATCCAAGGAGACTGGAGTTGGAAAAAAATTGGGGAAAAAACGGATTATGAACACAGGAGATTTTTGCAGCAATTTAGGAAATAGCTTTTTCTGGGTCAAAGGTTGAGAGCTTTATTTGCCTGGATGTTTTAGACTATTGGTACAGTAGCCTACTGTCCTCAATCATTCACTCATTTCAGTATATCAAAGTGCCAATATCTAAATTTGAACACAATCGTATATTTTCCATAAACTACCATTTCTGTCTTTTGCAATGTTTTCTAGCAGGATGGATGGACGGAAATTATAACCAGACAATATCACAGAAATATAATTCGTTTGATTAAAGAGGAGATCACTAGGCCTGTAATATTATTCACAATTTGAAAGATCTATCCCCGAGGTTATTCCAAATATAGAGCACAGAGATCTATTTCCCACTAGTTGTTTGTGTCATTTCTTGTCAACTCATGAAAACATGATGGGGAACGCACGTCTGGCCAATGGCGGACCGCTTAAGGTGGACTTTTTCAAACGCAAACATCCGAATTGCCAAACCATGAAATGCATATCGATTTGTCTCAAATGGTCCACTGTCCAATTTATCGAATTTTTGTTATGTCAGCATGTGCTGAAGTTAAAGATTACATTGATCACACTCATAATGGCTCAATCTGCAATTTGTGATGTCGGCACTTCCTTAAAACTGGGCGGTCGTAAAACTACTGCGTGTACGCTGCTATATAAAGAGCCCTTCACGGATGTTGTAGATCAACAATTTTCTTCAGCAACGAATTAAATCTGAGCTCGCACTGAAAAATCCACGACCAGTTTTCTTGACCAGGTAATGATGGATTGCTTATTACGTTCATGTGAATGTAGACTGGGTTAAATAAAGGCTCAATAAAAAATGTATCCTAAAGTGAGGGTTGTTTTCCTGAGGCCTCCTTTGACTGTTTGTCGCATCGCCTGCCCTACATAGATATGACATCATTGGTTTGTCCAGTGACAGAAAATTATTTGGATTTTATGCAGGCATATTTCATCTGTTCGTACCCCACTATATACTTTTAAATATGGTGTTAAGTTGTTACTTTATGTAGTGACACTAAAAAAAAGTATATATTTTATGGCACCTTGCCTGTTCTGTTTTCTGCTTGGTGCATGTGTGCCTCATGCCTTCACTAGAATTAACTAGACCAATCCGGTTTAACGCACGCTAGACGACAAGCCCGCTCTATCCTAATGTTTCAAAGGATGTTGTCTACTGTAACCATTTTATCGACGAGCCATTGAATGAGGATGTTGGGCTACATTTTATCTCGAATTGGTGGCAATTGCTTAAATAATTGCCGACGATCAAGCCAACAATTTGCCTATTGCGCGATGGGAATGTAAACCCCTTTTGCCACCCTGGCTCAGATCCGATATATTAGCCTTTCAATTATGTCACAATATTAAACACAGTTATACTGTAATTACCATATTTGCCTCCGTGTTTTATAAGATGATGCAATGTTTCATACTATTGCCATTCTATAAGACCATCGTTTGTGCTTGATACATCGTTTATTTCCTCTGCTCGGACGTTGCATGCATCAAACAATGGTTGAATGCCACGTAATCGACTGACCGATCACTACTGACCCGTTTCCAGTACACGACACGCAGGGGCAGATGCGCGTGACTCTAGGCTGCAGTAACAAAACCGTCTGCGCCCATTTCAACATAGCCTATATTTACGTTATTACTTTTAACAAAATATTTTTGGGGGCTTCTAATACCCTTACAGATGCGCGTGACTCTAGGCTGCAGTAACAAAACCGTCTGCGCCAATTTCAACAGCCTATATTTACGTTATTACTTTTAACAAAATATTTTTGGGGGCTTCTAATACCCTTACAATTATGTTTTGATTCTTGCTTTTATTAACACGCTTTTTTGTTGCTGGCTTTCCACAATAAACATTCCCCGTGTTCTGCCACTAACTTGTGCGCATCGCCCTCGTGAGACTATGTTTGCAAATACAAAGGGGTCTATAACATGTGGTTCGCAGACACAAATACCTATCCAGGCGGTGTAAGATCTGGCATGCGTAAGCAACGCCTGGGCAGAGGAACATGATCAATGTGACAGACACAACTGTTCCCGGCAGCAATTATACTGTTATCTTTCTTTTTCTGAAGAAAATCTCACCTTTACCAACGTCACAATGACTAAGGACAC
This sequence comes from Oncorhynchus tshawytscha, assembly GCF_018296145.1. NCBI lineage: Eukaryota > Metazoa > Chordata > Actinopteri > Salmoniformes > Salmonidae > Oncorhynchus > Oncorhynchus tshawytscha. The sequence continues at coordinate 9,352,703 of NC_056458.1, read as the reverse complement.
CGAGGTGGACATGAAGGACGTGGAGTTGAATGAGATGGACCAGGAGAAGCGGCCAATAACTGGCGGGGCAGGGAACGGAGATGCCGGTTCTCCCACCAGCACAGAGAAGAACGGCAGCATTAAAGTGAAAATCCCTGACGAGATTGAGACTAAATTTACCGGTCTATCCAAAGAGGAACTCCTCAGAGTTGCTGGAACACCTGCGTAAGAAACATGAAGACCTGGCATAGACTGTAGCTCAATAGAAAATATAGGTTAATGGGTGTTTGCTATGCAACATTTAGGGTATAATATTGCATTACTAATAATCTCTCTCCTAAAGGTGGGTCCGTACGCGATGGGCCCTTCTGATTCTGTTCTGGCTGGGCTGGCTGGGGATGCTGGCTGGTGCTGTGGCCATCATTGTTCAAGCACCTCGCTGCAAAGACCTTCCTGCCATGAACTGGTGGAATTATGGACCTCTGTACCAAATTGGAGATGTGCAAGCTTTCAGCGAGTCCCAGAATCTGAAGGGTAAGAGTCACTGAAAGGGGTGATGTTGAATAACCGATTTGTGGTGAAACCCACTCGGTCACAACCATCTTATATTAAGTAGTACTTTGAGTATATTGAACCACATAGACTGGGTGGGATTACTGAGTGAAGTTCTGGGGACACTGAAATTGGGTCTGGCACAGTGTTGACAGGGAGTAGCAGTTCATGTGACTAGACATGATATTTTAAAATGCATATGCTTTAGCACTTCCAAGTGTGTGCCATAGGAGTATTGAAGTCAGATTTATTGCAAATGAACAAGTTTCTCACTTCCGTGGTTCTGCTGAACCAGCAGAATCCAGTTTCTTCCCCTGTTCCTTCGCTACACCCTCAATGACTGGTTGGGCAGGTTTCTTGTTAGAGGGTATTAGTCACGCCCTCCCTAATTCAGTAGCGTGTTAATTATACATGAATAGACACGTAGTAAGCCGTTTTCTAATGTGTAACAGGTGTGGAGGAGAAGCTTGACAGTCTGAGCCAGCTGAAGGTGAAGGGACTTGTTGTTGGGCCCATCCATGTTGCCCCCGCAGATGACCCTGTCAGCCTGAACTTTGAGGACATCTCATCTGATGCTGGCAATCTGGAACAGTTCAAAGGCCTCATTATAGCTGCGCACAAGAAGAGTGAGTATAGTGTCTATATTTATACCGCCATTTAATTCGTTGCCCGCTGAAACTGATGATTTGGTTGGTCAGTTGAATTTCAGATGGACTAACTCTCTCACTCCTCCCTCTCTGACAGGCATCAATGTGATCCTGGATCTGACTCCCAACTATCTGGGAAGCGGACCATGGTTCTCTAACGTCAGTGTCACCAACGTTGCTGAGAGACTCAAGGTAAGCGTTCGGAGCATCTCGGTGAACTCATTAAATCCACCCACTCAGTCCCAACAATGTATTTGAGTGTATCTATCTAATAATATGTGAACCATCTCTTTCCAGTCTGCCCTGGTGTTCTGGCTGAACCAAGGTGTGGATGGGATCCAGCTGTCTGGTGTAGAGCGCGTGGCCAGCGTGGTTCCGTCTCTTTGGGCTGACATTCGAGCCATTGTCCAGAATGGGACTGCGGAAGGAAAGAGAAGGTAAGTACATGTCCACGATTATGTACATCACTCAACTGGGCCTCTGAGTAGATTGTTATGCATGTGAGCCCCCTGGTAGTTTAGTGAAGGTATTGTTTAGGAACTTGTGCCCTCTGGTGGTGTAAACTGCACTGACTGCTGCCGAGTTGAAAGCTGATACTGGATCTTAATTGTATTACAATGGGTACATTGTGTGACTTGTGTAGATAACATTCATTGAGTAAAGGAATGCATTGTTTTGTTTTCTTGCTCAGGATTCTGATTGGAGTGACTGCAAAGACCTCTGCTGTTGACGTCTCTGAACTGCTGAACTCCACTGGGGTGGACCTACTCCTATCCGGGGCCCTCCGGTCTAAGAGCATGACCGCTACGGATCGTGCTCAGACTGTCCAACAGCTGCTTTCCACCCACAACCAGACCCAGCTAGCCTGGAACATTGGGGACAGGAAGGAGGGTCACCTGGCCACACTGGTGGGCCCAGACATGGTCAACTTCAACCAGATGCTCT